>NC_056748.1:121454553-121544553 GCF_019279795.1 Protopterus annectens | reverse complement strand
GAAAATGTTGCAAAGTTGTGACATTGTCTGGAACTGGCATCTCAAGAATTGCTGCTTGCTTAGATGGATCTGGCTGTAAGCCAGAAATGGTAAACAAATGACCCACATAAGTAACTTCTCTCAGCTTGAATTACATTTCTGAGGATTCAGTTTAAGATAGACTTCATGTGCATGGTCTAGAACTTTTTTGAGGTTTCCATCATGTTTGTCTTTACTATTGTCCCCTACAATAATGTCATCTACTATGATAACACATGGATAACCTGAAAAAATTTGCTCCATTACACACTGAAAGACTTCACTGGCAGCATTTATTTCAAATGGCATTCTCAAAAATCTGTACCTTCCAAATGGCGTACTGAAAGTAGTTAACAATGAAGATTTGTGATCCAGCGAAATTTGTCAAAATTGACTTTTTGCATCTAAGACAGATAAAATAGTGGTATTTGGCATAAGAGCTGCTACTTCTTCTACTGTATGCATCAGATGATGAGGACATTTAAGTGCTTTGTTTAAATGTCTGGGATCAATACATATTCGAATATCACCTGAGCTTTTCTTATGAACTACGACCATGGAGGATACCCATTCATTTGATTCTTTTACTGGAGTTATTGCACCTAAATTCATCATTTTGTCTAGTGCTGTTTTTACTTTTCACTGCATTGCTACTGGAGCCATCCTTGCTGGTCTGACAGCTGGGCTTACTTCATGGTTTAACTTCATGGAATATGTGACTGTAGTTTCCCAAGCTCATCTTTGAAAATATCAGCATATTCATAAAAATATTCTGTGTAAAACTATCGTGGTTGTTCAGAATTATATGGAGGACCTCCTTATTAAATGAAATCAGTTCCATCCTCAAACTGTCTTTGAGGCCTAAGAATGACTGCTTGTGTCTTTTGACTACATAAACTGCAAGCCACAGCTGTTCCCAGCAGAATGGCTTATGAGAACTACTGCGTCATCCGCTTAAATCTCTTCACCACCATAAGCAACAAGTTTCGCACACTTTGCTGAATCAAGTTCCTCATCAGCTTTCACTTTGGCAAACATTTGTGCTGATATAACATTGCACTTGGACCCAGTATCTACTTTAACCTCTACAGGTCTTCCATTAATCCAAACAGAGAAAAATATTTCACCCTTTGCTGCCAACTGAAAGTCTACTGTATTAACAGTTTCAATAATCACAGAGACACCATCAACATAGAACGTTTGCTTGTGGCTTTCTAACTGATCTACTTGCTTCTTTGGATGCTCTCTTTTACTAAAAGAGTGCAGCGATTTAGACTTGCAAAGCCTTTTGAAATTATTCCACTTTCTACATTTGTGACATTGTTGACCAAAAGCTAAGCACTTCTCTCATTTAGGTTCATGGCTGCCTCCACAATAATGACAGTTAACAATAAGATTAAGTGCTGTGGCCCCATTCTGTTTATGCTTGAAATTGGGTACTACCACACCCTTTGGCTTATATCTGTTTTTATCTTAGCTTTCTGTTGTACACTATCAACATTGGTAGATACTGTATGCATGCTGCTATGTAAGTTCATATATTTGACAAATCTCTATGGCTTTGCTCAATGTTAAATCACTATCTTGAAGCAAAATCTTTCTCACTGCATCATTATTAACACCACACACGTCTGTCTTTTATCAGCTCATCTTGCAAATCACCAAATCTGCATGCATGTGTTTGCTTTATTTATCAAGTCAGTAATATATGCTGCTATAGTTTCACCAGGCTTTTGATTTCTTGTGTGAAATATGTGTCTTTCCATTGTAATATTCATTTGAGGGTTACGCATTTCTTTAAATTTACATTTTAAGCACTCAGGGTCTTCCTGCATTTCAGCCTGTATCACAATATGGTGGATCTCCCCCTCCCCTGCATATACAGCAGGTGCATACACAAATGAGCATTCCTTCTCAATGGCTTCTGAGCCTGCTAAATTAAGAAGTATGAATGCTCTGGTAAATGTGTCTCTATCAGAAAAAGCAGCCTGTATGGAAATATCATATTCGCCAATTCTCAGCAATATTATTATCAAACACTAGCAGTTCAGATCTGTGAAATCCTTCTGCCACCACAACAAAATACATTTAAACACAAGCATAGGCCCGGTACTTGTAATTATGCTCAAATGCACAACCATCTCGTTGAAAAGAATTCACATTGACACTACAAACACTGCGAACATTCTAGAAACTTCAGATACTTGGAATAGCTTTAATTAATGTGAAAAAGTAGTACATTGCAAAGAAATAAAGTCATTTTAACCTTTTTGTGCATTCTAAACACTTCAGAAATTGTTTCAAAACTTTTGTATTTAGTTTGAATACTTTTACTAGTATGTCACAATTTCAGACATTTCATTTATCTTGGTAATTATTTTGAATATTTTGAATGTTTCGTCACACATTCCATGACTGAAAAATAATATAAACAAATTTAAGTACCTTTGAATAACTCCTGACCTGTTTACAAGTTCACTCTGGTACATTCCTCCACTTCTAACTGTGTGCTTCATGGCTTGTATGGTGCTTCAACTTCAGAAGTAATTTATTGCATAATGTCACTTGTCTCGTGCATTCAAAAGAGACAATAACGTGTTGTATGGGTTCAAGATATTTATTGTACATAAATTTCTCTGGAACTGTAATTGGAATATGTATTTCAGCCAACTGATTCACTCATTACTTCAAACACACTCACGTGCATCTCCATTCATGACTGCTTTCACTCTGGCTGAATGTACAAAATTGCACTGTTCTTGCACATGCTCATTATTTATATGCATGTGCTATCTATCTACAGGAGCTGACTAGGAACATTACACATAATGATCTACAATACCCACACAATCTCAGCCTAAAAACATTAACAATCCAGAAGTATGCATACGCCTAAAATGAACTACAAAGGTATCACGGGATTATATTAGATGACAGGTTATTCTTCAGTGGATATGTAGAACAGTAGGTTGACAAAGTTCTAAAGAACTAAAAGTATCCCAAAAATGTCCTCATTTCATGTTTTGAGTATGAGCTAACACTAGCCTTCCCAAATTCCTGACAAAATATCAGTATCCTTCCAAGAGCCCAAAATAAGATACTCAGATTCATTATTTTACCATATACGAGAAACGCCACCTTGATACCATACAAAAAATGTTTACCAACTGAGGATACAACAGATATTTTGCCAAATACTATAACTTACAAGCTATTAAATGACATCTGCTGCCCATGATTAGAAAACATACTACTAGTCAGAACCCCCCAATTTAACCTAAGAAGTTACTATACTCTGCTGTTAAGACCTCCACATATCATGATAGAAACAGAGCTTTCTGCAAAACTTGAAGTAAAAACCAAGTACTGAACCAACACGACTGAGCAAAACCCCCTGTTTATTAAACAAAATAGAAAGTAATGTAGTTTAATAAACGGAGGTTTTTGCCCAGCCGTGTTGGTTCGGTACTTGGTTTTTACTTCAGGTTTACACAGTTTGCGTGTACCGCACCTTTCACCTGTTCCTGTGTATTTTTGCTTTTTGTGGGTACCTTCTGCAAAACTGCCTCTGTAGATGGAATACTCGGGTCTATATTAAAAGCTTAAAGAGGCGTTACATCGAACACATCTTCTGTGGCACGTAAACACCGACTGCACTAAACCGTGAATGTTCAAAACAGTGATTTCTTTCCCTGGGAAAGAAAACGCTAGCACCAAAAACACATACACACAATTTCAAACATAACTAAGTGGGGCCTTCACCCCCCCACACACCCCCCTAACTAAATTTACCAACTCCGAGATTGCACTATATTGGGGTAAAGGGCAATGTCACGGCTCAGGCCAAGCAATTTTTTTCCCCTGGGAAAAAAATCGCTGACCTGAGCCTTCACTATTTTCAGATTTTGGTCTATATGTGTTGGTGAAATGTCATTAGCTGTAATGCTGTTAAACCAAATTAAATATAGATCCAAATACTCTACCAGGCAAAATACAAAAAGCAAGCAAACTATTTTTTTTTGTAATTCTATAAAGCACTGCTTAATAGCAAATATAAGTGCAAGTGATATAAAGAACCTGGTTAAATCTAGGGAACTAGTGTGTCAGTTTTCCTACTAGAAATCACACTATACACAGCAATGTGCAGTCATCATGACACACACAATGCTATGTAAGCAGTGTAAGTATGTAAATACATAGTTTTAGTAACCTCGTATATAATGCAGTGGTTTGTGCAAGTAACTTCTATGTGAAAGCACAATTATAGCAGCTACTGAACTGTATTAGTCCTAGTAACCTTGTACAGAATGCCATAATTTCAGTAAATACTCACCTAAAGGCACAGGTATAGTGCTTAGTAGTAACCTGTAAATGTCAGTTATAAGGACCCCAAACTGTTAACTTAATTGTGACAATGCCAAGATCCATCAGAACTAAGAAGTGCCTAACTGACTCCACAGCATAGATGGATAAAGGCCCGACTGCACTTCAGCTGACCTCTTATTAACTAGTGTTATGGGCATTAATAGGACCATGCAGGGGACAATGGAAGTGGGGAGCCAATCCCAGCTCATCCATCCATTACAATCAAGACAGCATTAAACACTTTTAATAAAAGTCTTAAACATAAAATAACAATGTACTTTGAATGTAGAAGCTAAAATGCGGTTGCAACTCCCTCTGTTGATAAAGATATCGATTTGGGTATTTGCATGCAGTGCAGGATAACTTGTTTAGTAAACTTATGGAGACACTAGATCAAGCTGGCCATCCTAAATAAGTTGGTATTACAGTGGTGAAAACTGATGGCTCAAAGGGTCTTCGTACAAACATATGTGAACAAGCTAATGCAATGAATTTGATAATTATCTGAAAAAATGGATATGTTTATTTGCTTTTGTTTATGGGCAAAGTCCATTTGGGAACTGAAATGCCATTTTCATTGGAGGCCTGGGGAGAAAATCTCCAAAACAAGGACAGAAATACATTTTTGACAATTCAAAAGAGAAACAGTCAAAAACATTATTTGCAAAGTATTTCAAAGCAAACTGTCAACAAACAGTTTTGATAAAGCGTATCAGATTAAAGAAATATACAGTTTCAAGATAATCTGAGTGAAATCAAAAATACTGTATTAATGCACTAGTATAGCATCCACAGTGGACAGAGTTAGGATTGCATACTTCATACTGTAGGTGTGGCACAGTTGCATAATTTATTATTTGCTAGGTGATATTTAAGGGAAGATTTGAATTTTTGTAATTTATTTAAAATCTGATGGTGTTTGGAAGTTTGTTCCATGCCTTGTAGATGGCGACAGACAATAGTGAGTTACCATAATAATTATTTGATTTATTAGCAACAGTGGGTGGTGAAGCATTTTGTGTGCTGTGAGGGGCTGGGAGAGAGTAATGTGTTTAGAAAGTTAAAACCAGTTGAGGGTACTGAGAGCCGTGCAATGATGGAATGTGTTTGGAAAGCTGCAGGCAAATTTTCTAATTTTGTTGTAGGCATTTTCAGACATATAAGATAAGAAGAGGGGAGGTGGCAGCTATTGTTTTTACAGGAGGTCTGTTTTGTAAAGAGAGCCTAGTTTACAATGTGCTTTTTTGACTGCAATGTTAATGGTTAATGTGGAGATCAAATTTTAACTTATCAATGATAACTCCTAGTAACTTTGTTTTGGTGACATTTTCAATTTTTGTGTTGTTTAAGAAGCTAATATTAAGGTCAGTGTTGTTTTGATTTATGTTTTTTTGGAGGAGGAATAAGATTAGTTTAGTTTTATTAGGGTTTACAAGTAACTGACATTTATTTAGCCAGTTTTCTACAGAGGTAAAAGCTTCTTGTGTGATGGTTTCTAAGATGGGAAAATTTGGAGCTGAGCAAACTGAAGTTGATTCATAAGCATATTGTATTATGGGGATGAGTGTTCAAAACAGCACTGTAGTAGGCTTAAATAAACTGACGTATGAAGACATTGAGATATATGCAAAAAGTGTAAAATGTGACCTCACAAACTGCAGCTAGTAACAGAATTATGGGCCTCTGACATTGAGTGTACAAAAGTTAGACTTTTTAAAATGAGTTTAGCATAGACATGTTTTGTAGAAGAGCCACCACTACTGCAAAATTACCTAATCTTGATTAAAATTTTTCAGGAATCAGGATATGTTGTAAGGCTTAAAATTTTGCATCTTATGGTCAAGATAATGTTACAGTTTTGATCAGTGGCTTAGTGACACCCACCTATGATTTGAGTCGCTCTATATCAAAAGCATGTTAACAAACAGAAAACCTGTGTAAATTTGTACCAAGAAGCTGCCATTAAAAAGGAATAATTAGTAGAGCATACAAAATAATGCATGATAATTATAAGAATCAAACAGAGGAGATTAGAAAGCATTGGGAAGAGAGACTGGATAAGCAATTTCCAAAGAAACAATGGGAGGATATATGTATGTCTCCCAAATATGCAACCAAATCCAGAGGATTTAGGATTTTTGCATGGAAATGCTTACATTGATACCTTTATACCCAAAGTAGACTCCAGATAATTTTTCCTCAGGCAGACGGTAAATGTTGGATGTGTGAAGGGGAAGAAGGAAATAATTGGGAACATATTTTCTGGGACTGCAGTGAGTTGGCGGACTTAAAGGATTCCCTGCAGGATGCACGATCCGAGATGCCGGGTGGCCAGACTGGTCTGACAGGGGATATGATTTTTCTGAGCTATGATACAGAATTGCAATTGTCTAGACACGGTAAGGCCTTGCTGTGTCTAATAATGGTGGCTGCCAAAAAAGCAATTACTAGAAAATAGAAATCAAAATCTAAGCCAACTATACTGGAGGTAATGAATATAGTAACAGAAATAAAACAGCTGGAACTGAGTTCTTTAGAAAAGGGTAAGAGCAAACTACATAGGAAAAAATGGGAATTGTGGGAACAATACATACAAGGGAGGAATGAGGTTTAAAAGGTGGCAGGACTTAAATGAGTTGTGTAATGTTTGAGTGAGAAAGATTGTGTAGATTATAAGTGATGTAAAATGTTACAACTGGGAGTATGTTAGTATGGTTTGTGATATAAAATGCTTGCCAGGATTGTTTTGATGTTATTTCTTTTCATTTATATAAATGTATGACTACCTATGTAGTAAGTGATGGTTTAATAAAGATGTTTCTTGTTTAAAAAAGGCAAGAACTGAATAATTTGTGTAATATTGTTTATGTTATATGATATATAGCAATATATGTGAAGTATAATGCTTTTTATGTTAATATAGTTTGAGTAGTTTTATATGAATGCAAATTTGCATATATCACAAGTGATAATTCAATAAAGGTGTTTGAAAAAAAAAATAATGTATCAGTTCAAACCCTACACTTCTGTAAAATGCAAGAGGTGAAGAAGTGTGTAATGCTTCTAACAAAGGCTTGGCTGAAGAAGCAAAAAAATAGACATTAAAGTTGAAGTTGCAGAGTTCAAGCCTTTTAATACCTGACAGCAGAAAACTGTTTAATTGTGCAGATGCTAAAAAGATTTGTTAGTAGGCATACATCCTGCTAAAGCAGAGTGTAAAATCAACATGGGGAATAATCTACAACTTGGTAATTGTGAAAAATGTGCACAATGAAATAACTAAAGTAAAAGAACTGACTCCAATCTCAAACACAAGTAGCTTGGTTACAGAGTGAAATTTGTAAAATCAAATAGAATAGAAAGAATTCAGAATCCGAAAAGTTGTCTCTCTTTGTTCTGGCAAAAACAGACTAAGAACGAAAGTCAGAAAGCAGAGAGTGTGCCCATAGATAAAGTGCAAACAGAACCCAATGAATATTTAAAATATAGCTTATGAAAGTACAAATAAAGCTTCATTACTAATCCCAGTTTGTCATGAAGCAGGTATTCATAGTCAAGATTACCTTAGACAGAAATATCAACAGAACCCAAGAAAAGAAAGTAAACTTTCCAAAAGAGGAAGAATTTTTTCACAAAAGTATAGATTGCAGGAATTACAAAATGAAAGTAATCAAGTAACAATTTGATTTGAAGCAGAGAATACCCTGTGTCAGAAAATATATGAAGGGGTTTATTGCAAGGAAAAATTAAAGTGAGCAGTTGGAAGGATAGTTTTCCTATAGCAGTGTAACGAACTAGAAAGAAAGTGAAGACATCTGCAGAGACTCTTGTCTGTAAAGATACTAAAATGGCATGACTTAGAGATGAACACAAGTAGTGTACCCACAGCAACAGCAAAGAAATATATGGCATACAAGAGAAACATTCAATAAACCAAAAGGCTGTAAAGGGATTAAGAATACACCTGAACATTATCATGGGAGAGAGAAAGTTGCCTGATGATAGATGAAAATGTGGATGTGAAAATGTCTAACAGAGAGCTAGGAAGTGTGAAAAATGTCCTTAAATCACGATGGTGTACCCAACATTACAACTAATAAACTATGCAGGAGTGACATCTGTGCTATTGCAAAAGATGGTTGTGACAGAAATGTGCATATTTCTATAGCTAAAAAGCAGTGTTTTGAACCTTCTGTTGGAAAGTGGAAAGGGCAAACCCTGAAATTCATAAAGAGAAGTGCAGCTAGGATAAGGCAAAGGAGATAGCCACCCTGTGTACAAGGTGTTAGGAAGCATGATCGGTTTTATCACAGCACTGACATTCAGAAATGATTGTCAAAAGCTTCCAGCTGGGAATGAAACACTTTGTGGGCTGTGAATGGCATAGTAACATCAGCAAACCACTCATTACGTTTATGGCAAATGATATGTTACAGTTTCATGATGAATACTTTTGTTTTAAGAGTCGACAGGTTTCAGATTGAGAACTGATAGCGTGCTCTAGACGAGCTCACTGCGACTCTGCTCATAAATGAGTGGTGCTGGCAAAGAGCTGCATAAAGCAAATTGTGGTTTGTAAAACTTTCTGTGTTTCATTCAATGGGTATAATGTGGACAGGTATTTATTCAAACTAAATATTATTACAGTTACATGCGATAACATTTAATTGAGGCACATAACTAGCCCTATTCCATAAAATATGCAAAGTTTAAAGAACACCTGATTGTGTCAGGTAATGCTTCACCAATATTACTTATTTATGGATCCTGGGGAGAAATCATAAAAATGTGACATACAGTAATTTGGGGGAATGATGCATGTAACCAAAGGGTGGTTAATGCAAAGTGATAAAAGTGAAATGTTGCTCCCACATATAATTTTTTCAGGAAAGGGTTGCAGATGATGAAAAATCTGTACAGAGAATGTGTACTGAAAATGTTATACAAAATACAGTTGGAAATGAACCCATCTTTTTTGCAGAAAAAGGGGAAAAGTTTCCTAAGGGGAAAGTGCAACAGGAGCCAGGGTCCTTGTCGTTAGGGAAGTAGTTTGCCACTTACCATGAGGACAGTATTTATGACTAAAGAGATGTAGAAAGAAAAGATAGTGAAAAGAAAACATACATGCCTGAAGAAAGACAAAACAATGAAAAGAAAGTAGAACTGAATGATAGAAAAAGCATGGCAAAGGAAATGAGAGCGGATGTGGCTAAACAGAGGAGAGATTATACAATGATGTTTGGGTGATGGATGACAGAGATGGAATGTAACTGGACTCAGACAGATGCACTGCCAGAGGAAAACAAATGGATTTACATAGAGGCACTGTGGAGGAGAAGTAAGTGATCTTGAGAGGTGACACTCCAAGAGGAGCCCTGTAAAGCCAGGAATGGATGGAACTGGAAACAGTCTAGACACCCTTGGCAGACATACCATGAATTAATTTCTCTATTTGGCTCATGCAGCTTGATTCCATGAGTGTATGCTGAGGTGGGGAATGTGATGTAATGTTTCCTAAAGAACTGAATGGAGATCACCCTACAGCATGGAACTGGAAATGTACCATTTTCCTTACTGTAGTGTGATCTTGGCATTGGTAAATTTAATTAGCAGGGGGTGTGGGGGGTACAGGGGGCTTGCCCCCCCTGCAAAATTGTAAAAAAATGTGTTTTTATTTATTGATTTTTCATTTTAGTTTCAAAATCTCAGTCATATGGTCTCAGCTGTATAATGTTCAATTAATCGAAATTACACTTTCCCGAACTTCGGAAGGCCACGGTGGTATGGCGGTAGCGCTGTTACCTCATAGGAAGAGGTTCTCCCATTTGATTCTCTGTGTGGCTTGGCAATGCCTTCTGTGTGGAGTCTGCATGTCCTCCCCGCGGCTGGGTAGCTTTTGAAAGACATGCGTGCTTAAATGGGCATGCCTTCGTTGAAGGTTGGGCGTCAAGCTGGCACCTTGGCCTTTCATAAAAATCTACTGCCAATCATTAGCGGACCAGAGTTCCACTGTGGCGACCCCTTACTGGGAAAAAGCACCATCAGGTGAAGACAGTAAAGTGCACGTCAACTGCAAGGGCTATCACTCCAACTACCAGGTCATATGCAATGCCCAGGGCATTATCATGAATGTGTGTGTTGGCACCCCTGGCAGTTATCATGACTGTCACATGTGGCATGCCTCACAGCTGTACCAGGCATTTGTTAGGGGGGACATCTCATATGGCCATCTTGTGGGGGATGCTGGCTATGCACTGGAACCATGGATGATGACACCCATCAGAAATGTATACACACACACACACACACACACACACACACACACACACACACACACACACACACACACACACACACACACACACACACGCACACACACACACACACACACATACTCACACACACTGAAGAATGCCATAATGTGGCACACACACAAACTAGGAACATTGTAGAGCATGTGTTTGGGATGCTCAAATCATGGTTCTGCTGCCTTCTGGTGGAGCTTTGCAGTAATGTCCAGCCACATGTGCACGCATGTTCATAGTATGTGCCATGCTACACAATATGATCTTGCGGAAACAGCTGTGGCAGGAACATCACAGGGAAGGAACACACAGCCTCCCACCATTGCCAAGGTCCCCATAGGCACAGGGGGACTCAGATGAGGATCCCTCTGAGCCTGCCCCTGTAGGCAGACATAGGCATGGCCAGTATGCCGTGGCCTTGGAGAAGAGGCAACACATAGCACATACACTGACACCCTAGGACCCAGGAACTAATACCTCTCTCTGACTCGCACAAACAGTAAAATGGATGCCACACAGATGACACTATCTGTAACTTACCATGTATAGGCTGTGTACTGCATGCATCTGACAGTCAGCCCTCAAGCACTGTCCACACAACTGCCGCAGGCACAAGGTAAGTCACTCTTCTTAACAATAAATGAATGGAGTAGTACATTTTGGTAGCATATCTGAGGTATCAGTGCATGTATGCAAGGGAATGGAGTGGCCTACTGGGATAGCAGCAGACAACTGACAGCTATGTGAAACAACAGGAACTGTCCACACAATACTGGCTTCTCCAGGGTATGCAGTAGTCTCCTAGGTGACAAAACTCACTGCAGTGTATGTGGGGGAATAACAAACTGGGGGATCATAGGTCACATACATGGATGTCAATTTTGGGGTCCCATACTCTCCCCTCAGCCTCTTCCAGCAAGTCAGCCATAAAAAGCATAAAGAAATGTCTGGCAAAGGCCTACAAATATGGACAATGATGAAATATTCCTCTTACAGATTTACACAGTGATATCACAGCAAGTCTTGCAGTTGCATTAAGTTTCTGAAGGGTATGAAGTCTGAAACTCAGTTGTCTGCCATTACATTCTAACCTTTGGTCTCTAGTGATATGCCAGTATTCTCCAAGACAGGCACAACACTATGCTAAATGGAACCAAAATGTAAAGCCAACATCTGCACAGTCTCTGCAAATGTGTACAGCTGACAGGTATGCTTCCACCAACACACCTGTGTTTCCGTAGAAATGTAGTAACATTTATGTTCATAGGATAATAGCAGCAGAGCACACATTCCCAGGGCTGTTCCAATAAATGTTATAACTTATTGCATGTCCACAATATGCAGGGGTCAATGAGCTATGTATATGCATGGTTAATATTGTCAGGAAGTGGGCAGCACTTACTCTTGGCTATTGTGGCTTACTGGCCTAGTACTGCGGTTGACAGTGTCCATGTTTCAAGACTTTCTGTGACAACTATTTTGCATGTCAGCTACACATATGGTAGGAGTTGTACACACTGTCCAGAAGTCAATATCCATTACTGCAGGAAAGATGGACAAGTCAGGGACAGGGGACCACACATATGGACAGCACAAAGCTCAGAGTAACCTACATAGTGCCTAGCATACCTCTCAGCTGTACAGATTTTTCCATAATGTCCTGATTTTTGCATCATATTTTTGGTCTGCTTTTCACAAACTTGTGGTTTTCTGGCAAATCAATGGCAAATCATTAAAGACTAAAGTCATAAAATAATGACAGTTTTTTTAGTTTCAGACTTCATACCCTTTAGAAAAATGCATGCTAATGCAAAACCTGTTATTTTATCAACTTTCTAAGTTTGTAAGGGCAATATTTAAAAATTGTCCCTATTTTTGGGCCTTTGTCCTCCAATTATTTATGGCTTTGTCCAGATTTCTGGCTCTAAGAGGTTGTGGGCTATGGTGCCTAGTAGGACAGAAAGTACCTGAAAGTCAGTGTACTTCCAAGTTATAAATGGCTGCCACCTAACTGTGTCACCACTGACAACAAGTCACTGGCCACCATCCATACCCCTGGAATGACAGGCTGTCACAGAAGGAGCACAAATGCAGTATGCCTCGTATGTCTGTTCTCTTTGTCCTAACATTGCATTTGCCTGCCAAACTATTTGCAAAACAAAAAAAGTTCATGTCAAAACATCAGTGGCAGACAGTGGAGAAGCAGATGTCATACCCATAAGAAAAAGAAAGCAAATACCAAACCGGTCTCCCAACTGTCTATTTGCCACAGCATTATTAACACTGTCCCCATGTGTGGGCCTGTGTCTGATGGTCATATATGGGCCTGTCCAGATGTCAGTCTGTGACGGTTTGACAGCTAGGACCAACATGTAGCCTCATAATAACATAGCAACACAAACCATCTGAGGACCACAGTAGATGTAGTGGTGCAATGATGGACAACCTGCTAAATAGGTACACTCAGAGGGGTGAAGTCCATAACACTGTGTGTGATGTTACAGTGTCTACCTTGCTCACAGCAGAAATACAAATACATAACAGCAGCCACTATAGACAAAGCCTGTGACTGGACTACAGAAGGACAAAGAGACACACATAATGTGAAGGGGATCCACTGGCCAGACAAATGGAGAATGTGCACACCAGAACAAATTGTGCAGTAACATAGGTGCCATGTAGTGTAAGGAGTCAGTAAACATCACCTGCAAATACACAACACACACCCATGTAAGTGGAGGTCCTCGACAAAACAAAAACCAAAACAAAAACACATGAAAACTCAACAAACCTACACACCACAGATCATGCATAGTCCACACACCAGTGTCTCACAACCACTAAGGCCTTACCATAAACCCAACATATTACTTAAAGGAGACTCCATTTTGAGGCACACAGATGGGCCTCTCACCAGGCTGGATAAGGAGAAAGTCATGCCTACTTCTTTGTCAGGTCCCAGAATCCATCATATAACACATACACTCAAGTCACTCCACAACAGGTACTGTTATGACTTTGTCCTAGTTCAAGACGGTGTGAACGATGTCAGATGTACCTCCCTGGACTATAGGAAGACAGACATGATTCAGCTTGCTGAATATATGTCCCATGCAGTTATGTCCCTAGCCTTAAGCAGCATTCTACCATCACCCAGAATGATGGCTCAATACAAACAGAAAATTATTGTCAGTAACAATTAGCTTACTTACTGGTGTCATCCCAGGGAGATCCACTGCCTGGTAGCCTAGGAACATATGACTGACAGACCATGCTGCTTTGCTAGAGATGGCCTGCATCTGCCTCACTTGGCATTCAGGCCTCTGGCAAAGGCCCTTGCCTCCCCATATATTGCCTTTTTAAGGAAAGTCATGGGGTTCATGCTACCAACATAAAACACTCAAGAAAATGCAAATTAAAAGCCATGCCATTAAACATTAGGAGTCTAAACAGGAAAATGCACTCATTGCAAGTATTCATAACCCTGGAAGATGGTGACATTTGTGCACTCACAGAAACCAGGGCCACAGCTGTGGACAGCAACTCATTCTTACCTGATCACTCATCCTATCACACAGCCAGACCCCAAAATGTGTGCAGAAAAGCCAAAGGAGGTGGAATATAAATATATATTAGACAGACACACACCTCCAGGCTGGTCAAACAGTCTGACACACACGAGACACTCCAAGTGCAGTTAACCATTGACAAGACCCCTATGCAAATTATAGGTAGCTACAGGCCAACATATCTGACTCAGGTTACCCACCCCACATATCTGGCCCTCTACAAATCTATCAAGATTCAACCCTTTACCCTGATCCTGGCTGACTTATATTACCCAACCATTAAATGGAAAACCAACCATGCCAGAACAGACATGCACAGAGATTCTTCCATCTTATCAATGTTAAATCCTAGGACAGCTGCATGATACCCTCACAAGATGTAATACATATGTCGGACTTAGCAGTAACTGACATGATTAACCACTGCAGCACCTCTATAGTATCATCTTCCCTGGCAAGATTCAACAAAAAAGAGGTCATGTTCGATATCACCATCTCTCCTGACACCCCTCTAGCCATGGTAAAATGAAAATGTCTCCCAAGCTGAACACAACCACCAGAGGGATGATATAGACAGCTGAACATCCCCCTACCCTATATATATATATATATGTATATATATATATATATATATATATATATATATATATATATATATATATGTATATATATAGATATATATATATATATATATATATATATATACATATAGAGATGCATGGAATCATGCATACTTAACAGGACAGAATCATCATCTGCAAGGGAGAGTAAACCTGTCTGAAAACATCTTCAATAAAGAAACTATATAACAAAAGGATAACATTGCTGTCCAGGACCAAGAATAAGCAGGTGCACAATTGGAAGTAATCACCCCTTAGCCTGAACAAACAAATAAGAGCACAAGTGAAACCTTCTAAAGGCAACTCTGTGTCCAAATTGCCCACATCTAAGACAATGATAAGGCCTTCCTCACATATGTCTGCATTCCCAAAGGAAGCTCCCAGATCTGTGTAGAACTGGTGGCCAAGGATATCACATACACAAATGCTGTAGATATAGCCAATTGACTGGCTGACAGATTCAGCAGAAATGCCTCCCCTCTGCCCCCCATCAGTAAAGTGGGACATCCCCAAAACCTGACCACCCAACCCTTGTTACTAGGGAACAGGGCATCACTGCCCCCTCAAAGTCAAGAAGACAGCCTCCATGGGGCCTGAATAGATCCCCAGCTGCAACCTACATGAACTCAGGCATGAACTGGCAGTACCATTATGCACCCTACTCAACCAAAGCCTCTGTACTGCCTTTGTCACAGCCGAGTGGTAGACAGCTACTGTCACCCCTTTACACAAAGGTGGAGTGTTCACCGATCCAGGAAATTAAATACCTATCAGCCTAACTAGCCTGATCTGCAAGGTCATGCAATGGATTATCATTAACAGGGACATTGGCAAACTCCAAATACTTGACCCCACACAATCTGCCTTTCTCAAGGGGGGGGGGGGTATGTCAGTGAAATCTGGTTGACTTTCCTGAGACAGCCAATAAAGGCATGGATAAGGGAAAGATGGTGCACACTGGCCACTTTGACTTGGCCAAATCCTTACACACTATTCCCCACTTGACCATAGTACATGAACTCTGTCAACAAGGCATCAATCTATGTGTTACCAGATGGGTAGCACACTGGTTCATTGATAGAACCCACATAATCATAGCAGGAGTAGCCAACACAAGCAGTACACCTGTAATGAGTGGCATACACAGGGATAGGTCTTGGGGCCTCTGGTATATGGGATATACTTCCCTGAGGTGCAAGCCAAAAACACTGGCCTATGGCTGACCAAGTTGGCAGATGACTGCAAGCTGGGAACAGTCATCAATACCCAAAGTGATGTGGACGTCCTACAACAGGGTCTCACCAAAACAAATGACTCCTGCCAGAAACATGGCCTCAAGCTGAATGGCTGCAGATGCATCATCATTCCCTTTGGAGAGACTGATGTCCCCACATATTATCACATTAACAACACTGTCCTACATACACAATCAGTAGTGAGGCATTTGGCCACCCAAGTTGATAACAACCTGAATTCTGAGCTCCATGTAGCTTCTGTTGTACAGAAAGCTTCATAGATGGGCCAATCAAAAGTAAGGGTATCTCATCCAGGGACAAAGAGGTCATAAGATCCATGTATTTGAAGCTTATAAGGCCAATTATTTTGTACAACATTTCCTTCAGCATGTACTGTACCTCTCAGAGCATATGCATCAGTTGGAGAGACAATAGTGGTTCCTCACTGGGAGAATCCAGGACCTCAAATACATACCCTAAACAGATAGACTAAAAGCACTGTCCCTCTACTCAGTTCCATACAGACTCTTCAGAGGTGAACTCTGTCTGGCATACAAAGCAATACAGACCCTGGCTTGATGGGAGTGTTGCACATCTGAAAGTCAAGGCCCACTTGTTCAACCTGTAGGTGCAGCATCAACCTGGTCTGTGATATCAATAGGGCTTGCTGATGTGACAGATACATGCCCCACAGACTCCCCCATCTGTGGAATACACTCCCTGTCCACATAAAGCCAAGTACCTCAATACCCCTTGCGATTTGTTCCCTGTATAAGTGCATGGGAAACAGAAAATACAGTCCTGTGATTCCACCTGTCCCTGCTGGACAGGGGCTCTCAGTGCTGACATGTCCTAACATTGGCTACACTCTCATCTGCAAGGGTTATAAGGGCTTCAGGGCCAACAGTCTAGTAACCTCATATCACTTCATCAACCTATCAACAAATATCTGTCAGTGGTTCACCACATAACTCTATACTGCTCTGCCACTGACATACCTGGAAATCACAGTGCTACTGTATGTGGAATATACCACACATCTAATGGACATCTCTGCTCAGTAGAATGCACTCTGTACCCACACCAGAATATGACTTTTCAGTTAAGAAGAATACCACACATGCAGGAGATCCCCAGCCAGTGTATCACTGAGGGGCTGGACTGTTTACACAGCTTCATCAGCCAATCAGCTGTAGCCACACATCTCAACTGGCCAGATTGGGCTAAAATGTCTATAGTTTGTCTCATAATTGTTGTCTGTGCATCATACAGCTTGTATTTCTCAGGTAAATCACTGTGATGATGTGAGGATTTCTGTCAGTAAGTAATGAGACAATACATTTCTGTGTCAGATCTCACATATGTCAGAAAATGTCTGCTAAAACAAACCCTGTTACTCTAGCAACTTTCTACATTTATAAGACCAATAGTTACAGTATCTCCCCATGTTTCGCCATTGACCCCCCATTTTGGCAAGCTATCTCCAGATTTCTTGCACTAACAAGTTGATAGGTATGGCTGTAGCACATAAAACCCCAGACAGGAGTACAACTATCTTTGTAATGGAATCTCAATCTTACTATAGAAGGTCATACTTGGAATATTCCTATACTTAGAGAATTGCAGCCCATGTCTAAACCCACATAGGACTATATTACTGTATTGTGCATATATGTCTTTGCATATAGACAGCTATGTACACCTTAACTGTCTCTACCCAGACCCATCAGAAAGGATTACCCTCAGCTAGCTGTAGGTGGCCCATATGTGATATATCTGCATCTGTTGCATGTGATACACAGACATATATATGGGCAACATATAACAATATTTCAAGCATACACACACATAGACATGGGGAAGAGGGAGACAGAGTGATACAGAGGGAGAGAGAGAGAGACAGGGAGACAGAGCAAGAGAGAGAGAGAGAGAGAGAGAGTCATAGAATGGGATACTCTGAAAGGCATAGAGTGATATCCTGCTGTAGACAATTGCATGCCAGTTGTAACCAGTCGCATGTGCCAGCATGAAAGTGAGTTCCAATGTGTAATAGTACTGAGGTAGGGGTTGTAATATCACATCACCCACCTTGTGTGTGTGTGTGTGTGTGTGTGTGTGTGTGTGTGTGTGTGTGTGTGTGTGTGTGTGTGTGTGTGTGTGTGTGTGTGTGTGTGTATGTTTGTTGGTTAAAGTATTGTAATGGCGTTTCCACTCATTACACTTCCCATTGCCCTAGATTACAAGATCTGCTGAAGTTATTCACCTTAGAAGTACCTTTGGACACTTGTCAGCCCTATAAGCTCTGTGGCATTTGTGTGATAACTGCATAGCAATATAGTACAAATAAATAGATAGGTAGAGGTTCTAATCTCAGTCCTGGCTAGTGTTTGAAAGTGAAAGTATTTTGAAGCCTAACCCACCCAGTACACTTCTCATTGCCCTACTTTAGAAGACCTGCTGACGTCATTCACCTTAGATGTACCTGTGGACACTGCTCAGCCCTATAAGCTCAATGGCATGTGTGATAACTGCGTAACACTGTAGCAAAAATAAATAGATAGGTAGGGGTTCTAATTGCAGTCCTGGAAAAAGTATGTGTGTTTGTAGGTTAAAGCGTTTTGAAGCCTTTCGCACCCAGTACACTTCCCATTGCCATACTTTAGAAGACATGCTGACATCATTCACCTTAGATGTACCTGTGAACACTGCTCAGCCCTATAATCTCCATGGCATGTGCAATAACTGTGTAGCACTGTAGTACAAATAACTAAATAAATAGGGGTTCTAATCTCAATACTGACAGCTATTATACAGTGTGGGTGTGTTTTGGTTATACCACTTTGA
The DNA here is from genome assembly GCF_019279795.1 of Protopterus annectens. Taxonomy (NCBI): domain Eukaryota; kingdom Metazoa; phylum Chordata; order Ceratodontiformes; family Protopteridae; genus Protopterus; species Protopterus annectens. The sequence goes on along the minus strand of NC_056748.1, from coordinate 121,525,597 downwards.
GGCCTGTTACACCCAGTATACTTCCCATTGCCCTACTTTAGAAGACCTGCTGTCATTTACCTTAGATGTACCTTAGTCCTATAATCTCTGTGGCATGTGCAATAACTGTGTAACACTTTAGTGCAAATAACTAGATAGGTAGGGGTTCTAATCTCAATACTGACAGCTGTGATACTGCATGTGTGTGGGTAAGAATCATATCCTGTGTATGTTGGTTATACCATTTTGAGGCCTATTCCACCCAGTACACTTCCCATTGACCTACTTTACAAGGGCTGCTGAAGTCATTCACCTTAGATGTACCTTTGGACACTTAGCCCATCAACATTGTGGTGCGTGTGATAAATAGGCAGCACTATAGTATGTACATGTAAATAGGTGGGTGTTTGAATCTCAATGTAGCCTACTATACTAGTGTGTGAAGCCTTCCCCTGTGTGTGTTGGTTATACCATTTTAAGGCCTGTTGACCCCTTCCCCATGGCATTTCTTTAAAGAGCCAGTTGATGGCATCTGCATTACAAGCACAGTCACACATTTTCTAACACAAAGGCACTGTGGCGCATGCAATAGTCATATCAGTCTGTATTGTACATAACTACAGAGGTAGGTCATATAATAAGAAAAGTGTCAACTCTTTGTGCATGTGTGTTTCAATGCATATCCCCATGCAGCTGTGTGTCTGTATTTCAGGTGGCTATATCATTTTAAGGCCTGTGAACCCACCATTGGCAATCCTAATGGCCCTTGCAGTTGCCACTCACTTGAATAGCAGTGGCAGATACTGCAACACTATAGTAGCTCTGTGGTGTTTGTGTTATGTATACAGCAGTATAGTTTGTACAACTAGGCAGGTTCAGGTTCTGCTATCAACAACGGCAGGTCATGAGTGTGTGCGCGTGTGTGTGTGTGTGTGTGTGTGTGTGTGTGTGTGTGTGTGTGTGTGTGTGTGTGTGTGTATGTACGTACATTCCCTTGCAGTAGTCTACCTGTGTTACGGCCACCAGCATACCTCTCAGCACTGCACAGAAAGACATCTGGTTAAAGCTATATGAAAAAATGACCACCAACTGTAGCACACTGCAGGTTGCAGTCCATGTTTGGCAAGGTGTGACCTGTGACAACAACTGAAACTGTAAAGAGATCCCAAGAGTGTAGAACAACAGAAATGTCATGTGGTCCTGCACTGATTGCATAGAGCAGTTATTGCACAGCAGAAGCACCTCAGTGTTATGACAAATACTGTAAGCTAAGGCAATGTCACGCATAGAAGGTGTCATAGTAGCAAACCAGAGGAAGTCCTATGTGTTGCACTTGCCATGGCCATGGTATGTCTTGCCAACTGTCACGTTACTTCAGGTCGTTTCCCACCCACACTTCACATTTGATAATGTTGCAAAGACATTCATTGTCACTTATGTGTGTGTAATATGTATACATGTGAAGGGCCTGTGACTACTTGGTGCCCCCAATAACCCACATGTATATAGGTTCATAGGTTTATATGTAGGTACTATGCTATTGGCCCTAGGGCCTATATAAGCCTAGCCAAAAAGGTACCCTGGCTTTCGGCACCCAAGAAGATTATTTTCCTATGCCCCTGTTGAGCAGAGCCACAGAGGTGATCCCCAGGGTGAATTTCCTATTTCCCATCCAATCATCAAGATTTTTCTTGAAGAGTGCTAATGAGGAGCTTTGTTTGATATAGATAGGTAGTTTGTTCCAGAGTATGGGAAGTGTCTGGGACAGGAATCTATCCCTCCAGAATGTTCTGTTTATTGTGATGACAAGGTTTAGGTCCCTAGAGCATGTAGCTTGGAGGGATTTGGATTTCTTTAAGTGGAGCATGTCCAACAGCTCAGGATTTGACATAGCTTTGTATGGTAGGCAGAGATCGCTTCTGAGTAGGCGATATGCAATGGAGTAAAGCTTGAGTTTTTTTAGACGGTCTGCGTAGGGCATCTGTTTGAGGCTGGTAATCCTCTTTGTGAGGTATTTCTGCAGCCTTTCTAGTTGTTGTAGATGTCTTGTGAGGTACATACCAAAAGGGGCATTATATAATGGGTCTAATGAGTGACAAGTAGAGGGGAACAATGACCTCTTTTTACCTGGATGAGAAACCTTTTGTGATGAGGTATGCCATGTAGAAGCATTTCCTGACTACTGTGGTGATGTGATTATCAAAGGAGAGACTACTGTCCACCTGTGTCCTAAGGTATCTTATCACACTTTCAGTGCTAAGTAGGCTACCACCTATGTAGTAGCTCATGGGTACAGAGTTTTTACCAAAGGTGATAACAATGCACTTTTTGGTATGGAGCTTGAGGCCATGGCTTTGACACCAGTCATCTGTCTCAGTGAGGCCATTTTGTAGGATGTCCACATCATTAGGAGTTTCGATTATGGCTCCTAGTTTTCAGTCATCTGTGAACTGTGTTAGCCAAAGACCTTCTGTGTTAGTCTGTACTTCAGAAAAGTAGATATCAAACAGGAGTGGACCCAGGACTGAACCCTGTGGTACTCCACTTCTCACTGGTCTGAAGTCAGATTTGGAGACTGCTACTTTCACAGTGTGGGTTCTGTCAGTGAGCCAGTTGGCAACCCATCTTGTGACATAGGGATTTATACCTAGTTTACTGAGTTTATCTATAATTCCAGAGTGGGGGATGATGTCAAAAGCCTTGGCAAGATCTAGATCGGCTGTGTGAACCATCTTACCCTCGTCTGTGGCTTTGGTGACTGCTTCAAAGAAGTCTATCAGGTTTAGGAGACATGATCTGCCTTTTATAAACCCAAACTGGGTGGTGTCCAGATTTTGGAGTTTACCAATGTCTTTTTTTTATAAGTTCCATGATGATATACGTTCCATGGCCTTGCTGACCAGGCTCGTTAGGCTAATTAGGCGGTAGTTCCCGGGGTCTGTGATGGCTCCATCTTTGTGGTGTGGGATAACCATCACTGTGCACCATTCAGTGGGTGCAAAGCCTGAGGTGAGGCTATGATTGAACATGGTGCTTAGGTGGGGTGCCAGTTCATTCTGTAGTTTATGTAGAATGCAGCTTGGGATGTTGTCAGGTCCCATGGATGCTGTGTTCCTGGCTTTGGAGAGTATGTTTTTTACCTGTGCAGCTATTATTACAGGAACTTTGCATTCTTCTGGTATAGAGATGGGCCCTTTTGGGGTAAGAGGGGTAAAGTTAGCACTGAAACTATCTGCCAGGATGTTGGCAATATCAGTTGGTTCTGTATATTTAGTGTCATTGTGCTGTAACTCAGAGCAGATCTGAGTGTTGCTATTGAGATTCTTGACATAGCTATAGAATGCTTTGTGGTTGTCTTTAGAATCAGTGGCAATTTTGTTTTCGTAACTAGCTTTGGAGGATTTTATAAGGGAGCTCAGCTTCTTACTGAGGCTGACCAGGGAGTTCCTCCAATCATGGGATTTTATTCTTTTTTGCACCAGTTTCTTTCTTCTGTAGTAGAGTTTGTTTATGGCAGGGCACCACCAGATTAGCTTCCTTTTTTTTGGAGGATGGCCTCTTGGTTCTGTTATGGATAGCATGATCCATGCACTCATGTAAGTGCTTATAAAGTGCATTTGTGTAGGATTCATTAGTCGTACCTCTAATGTCCATCTGCATGGGTGTCGTGAAGTTTGCCACTTCTGTCTTAAGAAGTGTGAAGTTGGCCCTGGAGAAATGTTTTACGGTGGTTTCCCTAATGGGGGTAGGGGCAGGATGTGGATGTCTAGGGTTATTAGCTTGTGGTCAAATCTGATCAACGAGGAATTGACCTCTGGTGTGGAACACCGTTCGCCCATGTTGGTAATGACCAGGTCTAGGATATTGCTGCTCCTGGTGGGAATGTGGATAAGTTGATCCAAGGCATTGGAATTTATGAATTCCAGAAAACGTTGAGCAAAAGTGTTGGTACATGAGTAGTTTTCCCAGTTAATGGTGGATAGTTGAAATCGTCCATTATTAGGGTGTTAGGTTGTACCCTAATATTTTCCAGTGTATCAAGAAATGAGGAGTGGGAATCCTGGGTCATGATGGGGGATCTGTAGCAAGTTACAATTTGGATTGCAGTCTTGCCCAGAGTTAGTTGCACTTGGATAATCTTGGATGCATTATGCTAAGCAACTAGCCTGGAGATGTGGATATCCTTAATGAATATGGACACACCTCCGCCTTTAGTGTTTCGGTCCAGGTTAGGTGGCCGAAAGGTGTGGTATGAATTATAGGCTGGAAATGCAGGGTTGCTCTCTGGGGCCTTGAACCAGGTCTCTGTCACTGCACAGATGTCGATGTTCTCCATTTTAAGGAGTGCCTCGAGTGAATGCATTTTGAGGTTTAGACTTCTAGCATTGAGTAGCATTACCCTCGGATTTTACTTGCTTGCACCTGTTATGGTGGTGAATTTGCCATTTAAACCTTGCTTAAAAAAGGCACTATAGGAGTAGCAAGAGCCTTAGCCAGAGTCCCAAGGGCGACAGGTGCAGGCCATCTCTGGCAAAGCATCGTGGTCTGTCGATCATGTCATCCCAGGCAGATACTCGATCCCTTTAGAATGACACCAGAAGCTTAGCCAATTGTTGAAGTCAGTCATTTTGTCCTCATACTGTGGTATAATTCTGGGTGATGGCAGGATGCTACTCAGGGCTAGGGTCATACCTGCCTGGGATACAAGATCGGAGAGCTCCTCCATGTCTCTTTTCATGTAGTCCAGGGAGGTACATCTCAGGTCATTCACACCCACATGGACAATGACAGAGTCATATTTGTACCTGGTGTGGAGTGACACCCGACAGGCAGCTGATAGTAACTTTCTCCTTGTTTAGCCTTGTGAGTGGAACATCAGTGTGCCTGACTATAGAGTCACCTATGACTAGAGTTTTGGGTACGTTGTTATGTCTTATGGGCTGTGGTTGAGTGGCACACTGAGTTTGTGGGCTATGTGTAATTTGGGTTGTGTTGGGGGGTGAAGGTTGCTAGCGTTTCTGCTTTGGAGGTCTCTGTTGCTTGAGCAGATTTTTATTGAGAGCCTCCGCGAATGTAGGTGGGTGTTTTGTGTTTCTATGTGTCTGTTTTGGTGGTGTAGGTTTTGAGGGACTATGTGATGAGTGTGGTGTGGTGCAAGTGTTTACCTTCTCCTCTTGACTGTCGAGTCCAGTCTTAGGTGAAGTTAGCTTTGCTTCCAGTTTGGTTATATAAGTGCATCTCCCACAGATTGTAGTGTTGGGTGGTAGAAGGAGAGGGTTGTCTGTGTACATGAGGCAATTGCTGCATTGCTCCAAGATGCCTAGATTCATCAGGTAGACAGGAGAAAACACTGGGAGCTGACCCTTAGACATGCCTGGATAGGTGCTTATTTATTAAGTACTAAAAACTGTTTTCCTCTAGACAAGTGAGGAAAGTTGAGTGATGTAGTAATTAGTAGCTTATTTAGTGCTTACAACCAGTTCTGAACAAATGCTGAGCTCAACAAAACAGATTTGAGTGCTAAAACTAAAAAGAACTGGCTAGTTCTAAGGGAAATTTTGAAGAGCAGACTTTATGGTGCCGGGAATAGTTTAATGCTAGTTAAGCGGTGATGAATAAAGTGTATTTTTTTAATATAACAGTAGCAAATGAGCAAACTGATTTTAAAAAGTTAACCAATTAACCAATAAAAAAGTAAAAATGTATCCCTGTTCCAGCAGTCTTCGATCAGACAAATTCTAACTGCACACTCCTGCCACTAGGGTGCAGGGGAACCTTCTCCAAAAAAAGATGGTCTGGATTAGTACTCAAGTTATACAACCAAAGCTAGATTCAGCAGGTCTGAATTTAGTCTATGCTACAGCAAACATGGCATACCAATTTCAGAAAGAAACAGTTCAAATAAACAGGCACAATAAGCCTTTAACCAGAAACTCCCAGCTCACAAGGGCAGAATCTACCCTCTCCTCCCACAAGAGTGCTGACCACACCTTCTTAATGTAAAATAACTGCCTCGAAACCCAAGTGCTTAAACCAGAACTAATACACTTTTAGAATAACAGACACTAAGCCTTCAATCAGCAACTCTCAACTTAGAAGGATGTAAGCTACCTGTCCTACCACAACAGTGGAGACCACAAACCTTCTTAATGTAAAACAACTGGTCTGAAGCCCAAGTGCTTCAATCAAAGGCTTAGAATAACAGTTAATCAGGCTAACAAGAAGTAATAAATGCAGCAGAAGAAATGCAATTAAGTACTTTTAAGACCAAGCAGCAAAAGCAAAATAAAGTAATAAAGTTGGAAGAAACACAAATACAGTAAAAGCAGATGAATAAAGTGCACATTTTTTATATAACAATAGAAAACGTGCAAACTGATTTAAAAAATTACCCAATTAACCAGTAAAAAAGCTCAAAACTGAGCCCTGCTCCAGCAGTCTTCAATCAGACACGTTCTAACTGCTCACTCCTGCCACAACGGTGCAGGGGAACTTCTCCAAAAAAGATGGCCTGGATTAGTGCTCAAGTTATACAAACAAAGCTAGATTCAGCAGGTCTGAATTTAGTCTATGCTATAGCAAACAAGACATACCAATTTCAGAAAGAAATAGTTGAAATAAGCAGGCACAATAAGCCTTTAACCAGAAATTCTCATCTCAGAAGGGCAGAATCTAGCCTCTCCTCCCACAAGAGTGCAGACCACAAACCTTTTAATGAAAAATAACTAGCCTGAAGCCCAAGTGCTTTAACCAGAACTAAGACACTTTTAGAATAACAGACACTGAGCCTTCAGTCAGCAATTCCCAACTTAGAAGGATGTAAGCTACCTGTCCTGCTACAAGAGTGCAGACCACAAACCTTCTTAATGTAAAGCAACTGGTCTGGAGCCCAAGTGCTTAAACCAAAATGCTTACAATAACTGTTAGAATTTAATCAGACTACTACCAAGCAGTAATAAATGGAGCAGAATAAATACAAATGAGTACTTTGAAGAAGATGCAAAAGCAAAATAAAGTACATTTTTCTAAGTAAAGTGCAAGGACAGAGGAAGAAGGAGCAGAAGAAAAATTAAAGGTTAAGAACCTAAATAGGTTGGCCTTCTCACATGTCCTCTCTGTATTAAGCAGAGTGAACACCAGACTGGGAGGGGTGTCCCAGATCAAATTTACAGTAGGGGCAGGCAACTGCAAAGCCACCAACTATAACAACACCACAAGAATAGGGTGGAGGTGAGGGGAAAAAACATTTTCTGGACAGATGAGAAACAGAAAACAATGTCAGAAAATATATAAAATAATTCATTCAGGCAAAATTAAGACAACACAGAACTCTGAAAGGTTAAAATGCTAAGAAATATACTTATCAATCAGCGATATATTTCCAGATTGTTTGAGATATAGGCATGGATGCTAATTGGCTATTGAATGCTGTCAAGGTCCCAGCCTCAAAGTTTATGCAAACAGCAGTGTCAGCATGCCATAGAGCAAGTACATGTCCCCACTATGTCCCATATCAGCACCAAACCCATAAACACACAGACAGCGATGACAGGCCTGGGTACCCAAGATGGCAACATAGTTGCATTCAGGCACTAAGTATTGGCAGTCATCAGAAATTGCTTGTATGTGGTTCATCACATAGGTGAATGGACCACATCCAGCGAAAATGTGCATATTACCTTTGAACAGTCCTCAGTCAGTAAAACAATACATTAGCAGCATGGCCAGTCAGCTATGCACCTATGCAGACATCTGTTGAATCTGTAAAGTCTATGTTAACTCCCACACAGGTCAGCTATGTCCTTCAACACACACATGTGGCATTGGTACAGGATAATATGTGTATTTATGAACATGTATAGAACAAGCTGCGATACTGCCCAAATCACTGGCATTCAGAATAGGTGTGCACTTGTGTGCATCACAAAAGCCCACCCACAAATGCAGTTTCAGCTGACATATGCATCCAAGTATGCAAAGGCTGCCACTATGAATGCTACAGTATTGACGTGATGACCACTGGGCCTTTCATGTACACTCCTCAGCTGTTGAATCTGTGCCACCAACCTCCATGACAAATGTTGGGATGTGTGCCTGGGAAGCAGTGGCTCCACCATGGTTGGAGAGGAACTCCTGTGTTGGTGTCACTGGTGCTTCTGTAGTAGGCCCTCCACCAGTGCCAGCACAGTCCCTGCGCACAGCTGCAGCCCTTTGCTGTACGGTGTTTATTAACTTTGTGGCATGGTGTCAGACCTGTTCATAGCCCCTGCTGTGGTGTCCAATGTTGCTGACGGTCCCCACCAGTTCTGCCCTTGGGGCAGTTTGCTGCTGCACGTGCACCTGGCTTCTACCCAACAGTACCCTGTGATGTAGTCTCAGGGATTCTAAGATAACCACAGTCTCAGCCTCTGTGTATGGTGGGTGACATCCACAATACATCCCTCCTGGAAGACATGAACAGGAGAACACATCACAGGACCACATACATTGCCTACCATTGTGTACAGTCCATACACATCCACATTTGCTAGCACTATCCACCACTAACACCCACATTATACCCTTGCCATCTATCAATACAGTATGTGTGTGAGTATCGTGAACATTACACAACGGCCAGCAAGTACTGTTCCAAAAACATTTTATTGAAAAATGCACAAAGGATATAAAAATATATCCTGCTCCAAACCGGTTTCGGTTACCCTTCTTCAGTGGAGCTGAAAAAATATGAAAAAAGCCAAACACAACATCTGATTACCTTTTATAATGTCAGTCAACACTTTAAACCAATCAAAATTCAAACATAAGTTCTTAGTATTGAATAGAACCAGCACCCATATTGTGAATAAAGCTCAGTATTATATAAACAAGTATGGGCCTAAAACAATGCCCTACATGTATATTTCCCAAATAATATATGTAAACATAAATCAAACATAAAATGGATGTAAAAAATGAAAAATAATAAAATAACAATAAAATGTACAAAAATATCAGTCACATTGTCAAACTCAAATATAAATATATAGAACAAAATATTTACTGATATATTTCATAAATAGCAACAATGCTATGTAAATATATCATTGATAAGTTGTAACATAATAATCTGGTGTTATATAAGATCATATCTATCATAATAATACATAGATATATATCTCAAGAAATGTATTATAGATGATCATTAATACCTGGCGGGAATAATGCACCCAAATGTATGATCCAATATTTCTCTTTTTCTGTCAAAATATTATCCCAGCCTTGTTGATGACTCCTATCACCAACAATCCTGTCAATAATAGTGAACTTGAATTTTGCCATGGGATGTTTCATAGTATGTAGATAAAGGGCATTAGTGGATTTTTTGTTTTTAATGTTACTCCTATGTTCCCCAATTCTGATTCTAAGAGGCCTAGAAGTCTTTCCCACATAAAATGCAGAGCATTGACAGGTGGCAAGATATATCACCCAACTCATCGAGCAATTACCAAAAAATTTTAAATCATAAACTTTGCTAGTGTTGGCACTACTAAAAGATTTAGTTTTGTTAATATCCAAACAGGACGTACAATGTCCACAAGGAAAGGTGCCAATCAATTCTTTGCCCATAATGGTGAGCTGTTTATACCTAGCCCCTCCACTGCTATGATGTTTAAAGTGTGAAAACATAGAGCCTAAAGTTTTGCCCTTTCTATAAGAAAATTGGCAACGTGTCCCAAGATGTTGTCTAAGAATGTCATTAGCCATCAAGATATTCCAATTTCTCTCTACCACTCCTCTAATAACCTGATTATTCCTGCCATAGGTAGTAACCAATCTCATGACTTCATCCCCTTTTTTATCTCCTTTTTTATCTTGTTGATGGTCTTTATATTGTAAGAGCTGGTCCCTAGTTTTGTTGTCTGACCTATATTTAGCAGATTTGATATCAAACACAGCATACCCTCTATCACAGAATATATTCAAAAGATCCAAACTGGCTATCTCATAGTCTTCCTGACTGGAATTAATTCTTTTGATACGACAGAATTGGGATTTGGGGATGTTCCGGACAGTGTGGCGGGGATGCATGCTCGAGGCATGTAGCAGTGTATTATATTCGGGATATTTCCTGTATATTTTAGTACCTAGTGTGCAATATACTGTCCAAATTCATAGTAACTGTCCCAGCAAAACCAAAATAATAGTACTAACTAATACAATTTGATTGGATTGGTTATGTAATTTTGGAACTGATTCTACTCATTAGTTAGTACTATTATTCATCCATTGGCCATTTTTTAAGTCCCAATAAGGTTCTTTATCTACCTTGGATTTTGTGTAATTTGGTCAATATTGGTTAGCTGGACTTAGTGTAGCTGGTGTTTTCCTGAGTTACTGGTATTCGTACATGTTATAGATTCCATTATAATTGGATACTATTTATTCGTGCCTGGTTTTGGCAGAAGTTATTTGAGTCTTTTTCTAGTTTTGGCACCACATTCTTTCCCTTTTTGGTTTTGCTGGGACAGTCACTATGAATTTGGACAGTATATTGCAGGGTATGTGTGCTGATAGAGAAGATATCCAGGTCTTTGGACTGGAATCGATCTCAAGCAACAGTTCTATGGATCAACAGACCACTCTTTCTAGTGATGGATGCCAATTTGCATTTTGTAATTTGGAAAAAGCCCTTAAGGGGCTGAGAGCAAATATATGGCATCTACGCCTTTTTAAGGCTTACTTACATAAAAAATTAGTGCCACGTGGACTTAGAATTAAGTTAAAGCCCATGGTCAGCAGATCTGAAGAGAGGCTGACCAATGAGTGGTTTGAGGCAGTTCAAGAGGGATCCATGAAGTTTGTACAAATATTGACAGATTATTATGAAAGGACAATAGATTTAAATATTGTTGAGATTAAAGAGTTAAGCAGTATTTGTAAACAATTTGAATCCAACACCAATTATGGTACGTTGGTTGCCAATTTATCAAAAAAATTGACCCAGTATGACAAATTGACGAAAGAGAGGAAAGTTAAAAAATTTCATAGGGACGTTAATGATTATGCTAGAGGACGTCCCTTTGAGCTTCAGAAATCAGTGAGATTTAAAGATATGTCTATAGGTAGGAGTGGTGCCAAAACTAAGAAACGACCTAGACCAATCCTTAAGAATAGAGAACAGACATATACCAGTACCTCGGGTGATGAGTCTTCTCCCACTGATAGTGAGGGGGTCACCTCTGACCTCTCACCTTATAAAAAAAGAAGTAATATACCTACCCCTTTTGGGGTAAGAAGAAACGACGCGGGGGGAGGAAACACCGCAATAGGTTCAGATTTGGAATCAATGGATGGAATAGTGCAAGCTCTTCTAAAATAGATGTAACTACTACTTTTCAAAATGTGCTTAATCTGTCTAAGGTTGAATTAACATTGGAACAAGAAAAAATATTGAATAAAGGTTTAGGGTTTGTACCCGGATTTTTTTGTGATCAATATCAAACTGTAAAAGATATTTTGGAATTTTGCCGTCGTCTAAACCTTAAGATATTTTTTTCAGATCAGACAAATAATACAGCTCAAAGATCTACTGAATTTAGGTTTCTCAAATCTACATTTCAACCTCCTGCTAATATGCATGTTACAGCCTTTCAACAGGCAGTACTTAGGGATTTACATTTTCCGCCATATGGCTTCAATATTTTGTCAGACAACATTCAGCATACTGAAAGACAGGCACTTGAGGAATTAAAAAATAACAATGACATAGCTATTGTCAGGGCAGATAAAGGTGGGGCAGTAGTGGTTTTGGATATGGATTATTATACACAGGAAGGATTAAGACAATTATCAGACCAGAAATGTTATAGGAAAATGGACACTGATCCGACTACTACTTTTAAAAAGGAAATTGATGAGTTCCTGAGTAGTGCAGTTGAAAATGGTATTTTGTCCAATACTATTGTCAAACATTTGACAGTTAATGATCCTAATAAACAGATACTTTATCTATTGCCCAAAATACACAAATCCCTGACTACCCCACCTGGCCGTCCAATTGTGTCTGGTCATGGTTCTTTGACGGAACCACTTTCAGTATTTTTGACTGAATATTTAAAACCTTTGCTAACTCAGGTAAGAGCTAGAATTAAAGATACTACACAGTTTTTACAAATCATAGCAGAAATGGAACTTGAACAAGACTGGCTACTCTGTACTTTGGATGTAAAATCCTTATACACGAGTATTCCCCATTGGGCGGGCCTTCAAGCATTACAATATTGGCTTGAGAAATCCAACTTATATCGGCCTGGATTTAATACACTTTTGATCTGTATGTGTGAGCATGTCTTGAATAAAAATGTATTCTTCTTTCAAGGTGACTGCTATTGGCAGTTACAAGGCACTGCTATGGGTGCATCTTTTGCACCCATATCATGAATCTATTCATGGCGTACTTAGAAGAATACTTAATTTATGATACATCTCACAATATTTACATCGTAGAAATAGATATCTGGCGCAGATATCTTGATGATTGTTGGATGGTGTGGCGGGCGGATGCTGAATATCTTAAAGAATTTGTGGACTACCTCAACAGTAACCCTTGGGGCATTGAATTTACTATTAATAGTAGTAGGTCCAATATTGAATTCTTGGATGTCAGTGTATATAGGAAGCCAGATGACACACTAGGTACTAAAATATACAGGAAATATCCCGAATATAATACACTGCTACATGCCTCGAGCATGCATCCCCGCCACACTGTCCGGAACATCCCCAAATCCCAATTCTGTCGTATCAAAAGAATTAATTCCAGTCAGGAAGACTATGAGATAGCCAGTTTGGATCTTTTGAATAGATTCTATGATAGAGGGTATGCTGTGTTTGATATCAAATCTGCTAAATATAGGTCAGACAACAAAACTAGGGACCAGCTCTTACAATATAAAGACCATCAACAAGATAAAAAAGGAGATAAAAAAGGGGATGAAGTCATGAGATTGGTTACTACCTATGGCAGGAATAATCAGGTTATTAGAGGAGTGGTAGAGAGAAATTGGAATATCTTGATGGCTAATGACATTCTTAGACAACATCTTGGGACACGTTGCCAATTTTCTTATAGAAAGGGCAAAACTTTAGGCTCTATGTTTTCACACTTTAAACATCATAGCAGTGGAGGGGCTAGGTATAAACAGCTCACCATTATGGGCAAAGAATTGATTGGCACCTTTCCTTGTGGACATTGTACGTCCTGTTTGGATATTAACAAAACTAAATCTTTTAGTAGTGCCATCACTAGCAAAGTTTATGATTTAAAATTTTTTGGTAATTGCTCGATGAGTTGGGTGATATATCTTGCCACCTGTCAATGCTCTGCATTTTATGTGGGAAAGACTTCTAGGCCTCTTAGAATCAGAATTGGGGAACATAGGAGTAACATTAAAAACAAAAAATCCACTAATGCCCTTTATCTACATACTATGAAACATCCCACGGCAAAATTCAAGTTCACTATTATTGACAGGATTGTTGGTGATAGGAGTCATCAACAAGGCTGGGATAATATTTTGACAGAAAAAGAAAAATATTGGATCATACATTTGGGTGCATTATTCCCGCCAGGTATTAATGATCATCTATAATACATTTCTTGAGATATATATCTATGTATTATTATGATAGATATGATCTTATATAACACCAGATTATTATGTTACAACTTATCAATGATATATTTACATAGCATTGTTGCTATTTATGAAATATATCAGTAAATATTTTGTTCTATATATTTATATTTGAGTTTGACAATGTGACTGATATTTTTGTACATTTTATTGTTATTTTTTTATTTTTCATTTTTTACATCCATTTTATGTTTGATTTATGTTTACATATATTATTTGGGAAATATACATGTAGGGCATTGTGTTAGGCCCATACTTGTTTATATAATACTGAGCTTTATTCACAATATGGGTGCTGGTTCTATTCAATACTAAGAACTTATGTTTGAATTTTAATTGGTTTAAAGTGTTGACTGATCTTATAAAAGGTAATCAGATGTTGTGTTTGGCTTTTTTCATATTTTTTCAGCTCCACTGAAGAAGGGTAACCGAAACCGGTTTGGAGCAGGATATATTTTTATATCCTTTGTGCATTTTTCAATAAAATGTTTTTGGAACAGTACTTGCTGGCCGTTGTGTAATTTGCGTAGTTTGGTTGGCCGTGCATCGCTCCACGTGAGAGGTTTGGTGTGTTTAGTATCGTGAACATACCACCATTACAGAATGCGTTGCCCCCCTTATCCTGATGTGTCATGTTCCCCCCACCGAGGACCATTAATGTGCATAATCCACCATTCATCAGTCACATCACACAGCAAATGCAGCAGCTGGGGACATCACGGAGGTTCTCCACCAGGGAATACCAGGCCATCAAACATTTACCATACATCTATAGGCTATAAGGCCAACCCTCTACCCAGTGTCATGCATACTCCTCAGGAGTGACCCCACTGTGGTGTGTGAGGAAATCACAGTCTCCACATTGCTGGGACTCCTAGCTGCATGAGTGCAGGTCATGTTCCACTGTGTCAACACACACACACACACACACACACACACACACACACACACACACACACACACACACACACACACACACACACACACACACACACACACACACACACACACTCAACCTGGTAAATGACCTGGACTGGCCTTGTTGGCACACTCACCCTGCATTGGAATGGGCACCATGTCCACATCAGGCAGGGTAGCTACCAACACCATTTCAGGTGTAACCTGGTGAAATGGATGGTTAACAGCACATACACCCTTGGGATGCCACCTGTGTCCCTGTTGGACTGGGACATCAGCTGCTGCCTTGCATATACATGGGCTAATCTGTGGCCTAGGCATATGGCTGCTCATGGCTCATAGTTTAATAACCTGAGATGGTAGCAGGACTACCAGAAATGTCCTGACTGCTCTGACAGACTGGGTTGTTATGTGTCCACACATGTCACTGCCATTGACTGCTGGGTGCCCACTATGGGCAACATTACAGTACCAGGTCATCCAGCCTACATCTGGCAAATAGGTGAGTGGTACTACAGGTAAATGTGGACATTCCAGGAACATCTGAGGTACACAATAATTAAAAGTGGTGCATATGTGGTGTGGGGTGAACTACTCACAGGTGTCTGACATCTGCAGTACCAGATGTCATTATTTTCTGACTGCAGTCCTTCATGATTTGCCTTCAATTTGCCAGAAAACAAACATTTATGGAAAACATGGGCAACATTGTGAGGCAAATGTCAGAACATTCTGAAAAACCCTGTACAGTTCAGAGGTATGCTGCAGACATAGCCATCAGGGATGGCTGCAGGTGCTGGGTAGCAGAATAACATGCAACATGACCTTCCGAGAAGTGTTGTTGAGAGGTACTGTTTAAATTCCTATTTCCCATGACTGCATCCCCCCATCTACATTCCATTACATACTTAATTATTTGACATACCTGGTATAGTGCTGTACCCCTTTTTCAAACTAAATCCACAAAAGGTGTTGTGAATAGTTGCAGTCTGTCTTCTTGACAACAGTATCAGATCTGTTTAGCATAGGAATCAGCTTGCCTTTTGTAGGTAATGCTCATGGAGAGGTGATGGCCTATGCACCAATCTGTTGCTCCCATTTGCTAATTGCATCCAGAACAGCTGGGTTGCCTTACTATTAGCCAATGTCATGGCAACACAGTGCTATAATTAAGGCCTTTGTGTGGGCCTTGCCCCTTTTCCTGGCCTGTGAGGAGGACATTCTGGAGGTGTGGGAGCTACAGCATCACAGAGGGTAGGTGGAAATAGTGTCCACTGTTTGGATTCATGTGTTGTGTCCACAGTTTTGCATGCTATGTCTGCATACCTGTCAACCTGTTAGCACAGGAAATGTGGACACAGCACAACTATATGTGTGAACAAAGGTTCATAAATAGGGAGGGATTAGAAATATTGGTGTCATAACCTTAGAAAATTGCTAGAGTAACAGTGTTTGTTTAGACATTCAGTGTCTGAGGAATTTGAAGTTTGACACTCAAATGTGTATTACTATTTGGTGACCTCCATCCTGATATCATCCCAGTGATTTAGCAGAATACCACAACTGTTATGAGGAACAGCCCATTAATATGAGCCATAACCCTGGACAATCTGTGGAAATCTGTACAGTCATATATGACACTTGCAGCATTTTATGTTATGCGTACTGGTTCTGTGTCTGGATCAGAGGCCCAAGTACACTGTGATTGTGGCCACCATTTGTCAGAGTACTGTGTGACTGGCTATCAGGATGTGTTCATATAACTCAGTTGCTGTACTCAAGAGGTTAGTTCGTCTACTGGTATGTTGCCCTGACTGCAGTTCAAATGGTTCTGTGTTCATAATTTGGCAGTGGTGTTTTTTAACCTAAAGGTATATCCTTGTACTGCCTGATAACTTTATAAATGCATCAGCATATGAAAAACTTTACATATTTTCACAGAATGTCCAGAGTTTGTGCTCATATATTTGGTCTGTTCCTCGGAATATTTGCTGTTTTCTGGCAGATAACTGGGTAATCTGAGGTCGGATGGCACTAAATAATGACAGAGGTTTGAGTTACAGACTTTGAATCCTTCAAAAAATGTATGTTAAAACAAACCATGTCACTCTAGCAACTTTCTGATATGTATAACTGCACTATGCAAAATATGTGCCTATTGTTGGGCCTCTGTCCCCCATTTTGTCAGTGTTCATCCAGTTTCTTGCACTAAGAAGTTGAGAGGTATGTGCATGAATAGATTCTCAGAGCTGATTTGGTGTAGTGGTACGTTGCTCTGACTCTAGTGTAGAAGGTCCTGGAATCATGTGTTTGCAGTGATATCTGTTTTCCCTACTGCTAAATGACTGTAATGCATGATTTGTTTGAAAACGCATCACAATTTGCCTGAGCTCATATGGCATAGTGGCATGTTGCTCTGACTCTAGTGCACAAGGTCTGGGGTTTGAGACTTGATAGTACTATTTCTTTCCCCTAATATTGCATAACTGTACTGCATGATATGTTTAAAAAGCATTATAGATTCCCACAGCTTCTATGGTGTAGTGGTGCATTTGTACAGGGTCCTGGTTCAAGACCTGCCAGAGCTGATTATCTTGTTGCTGGGCAGAACAGAGGCTGAATGAGTTAGAGTGGTTGACGCAGTTTTAAGTGGGTTTGCACGATGCTAAGTGGTGCTTACTCTGGCTTGACTCCTCTTAGCGCTGCTTATTCCCACTTAAACCAGTGCTAATATCAAAAAAAGAAAAGAAAAAAGGGTAATAGGAAAGTGCTGAAATGGGGTCAAGCAGGGGGAAAAACAATGTAAGAACTAGCTAGGGATGTGCAGGATGGGTGTAGAAAAGGACCATAGCTCTGCATTTCTTATGTAGCAACAGCTTTGAATGATGTGGACAATTTGGAATTTAGTGCATCACACCACACAAGGAAGGGTGTGTGCGACATACATTGCTTAAGTAATTCAGGGGTAAATTGATTGATGTCAGTGTACTTGGGGGTGAAATGGAGAGCTATGTAGAGGACGTGTTTTCTTTTGGGGGGGACAGATGCCCCCCCCTTTTTAAGGTTAGAATGGGATGTTGGGGAAAGGTTGTAGTTCCATTTGAGGAGGTAAGTTGGGCAGGAGAAGTTACTTTTGCAGACAGACAGACAAGACAGACAAGACAGCAGACAGAGGTGGTGTATGACACATAAGGGGGGTAAACACCTTGGATGGGGAGGGTGATTGTTAATCAGAGGCCCATGAGCCCCCAGATGGAAACAGTGGGATGGAGGTCCCCACCCATGGGCAGTCACCACTGCCCCTTCACAGTCCCAAAGGTGGCTGTGCTGGGGGCTGGACAACAGGGGCAGCCTGCCTCTCGAGGTGCGCCTGTCGGCCCTCAGTCTGGCTCAAGCATCCACCCAAGTCTGTCTGGATGACCATGTGCACCATACCTCGGAACTTCTTACGAGTGACAGGTTCCTCTCCATGCCCGCACCCAGGGGTGGGAATGAGCCCGGTCCCCTGAGGCTGTTCCACCCAAGGTTGGTGCAGGACAAGTGGAAGAGGTAGTTCTGGGTTGGGTCCCAGACATGCTGGGGGCCAGTGCCATGGCCAGATGAGGGAGAACAGGTGAATCCACTGGGATCTGCCTTCCCAAATGTGCTACGGTGTTGAGGTTTTTCAAAATGCATTGGTTAGTCATGAACAAAACATTTCAAGATTAGTTATAAAAGCATGTGTGGGTGTTCCAATAAACTCAGAACAATAGAAATGAAACAATTACATAGCAAACAGAACACATGCATAAATGGACTAACAGTCAGCATTGTAAGAGCATGCCAGTTACATTAACAGCAACAGGCCACCAACAATGATATTTGAACAAGGTAGGTTAATATTCAACCAATTAAATATGTGAACAATAATATAACACAAGTCCCAACATTAGGTTTTGAGAACAACATACCCATAGTATATGAATAATAATTATTGATGCAGATAAGGAGTGAGGGGAGAGAAAAAAGTCCATTAACAACTCTATAGGCTTCTATTATTCACAACAGTACTGCTCAATACTCTACAGGTCTGCCCTCACTTTACATCTACCTATGGCCCATAGCTTCTGTAGCACATGCATACCTATTAGACTGTCAACCTGTAATGGTATGGGGCAGACTGTGACAACTCTTGGTACATGATTAGAGGGGACTTGTACATGTCAGGGTTAAATATATGATGAAAAAGGTGTACCCTGCACTGATGTTGTGTGAGTGTGCTACTGGCATACTTCACCTGGACTCATATCTGTGTCCAAGGTTATTGGCAGTAGTGACCACTAGCCATGACAATGTGACACTTGAGAGACATGTACCGGGAAGAGTGCATGGTGTATGTACCTATCCTGCTGTCATTTGCAGGCATGGGGTTGGACAATAAAAAAGTTGTACACAGTTTATTAGTATACCCTTCCTACAGCTACTACAAACATTTCTTTACCTGTAAGACCTGTGGAGAATATATCTGTTAAAATTACCCGATTGCTTCTATAAATAATCAAGATTACTGGAGTGTAAATATTCACACATCTTAGAACCACTCCCTGGATTCAAACCATAGTCTGGGTGTGCAAAAATGAACAACAGAGCTATTTCTCATCACACTGAGCTATGGGGGAACTGATGTCTCTTGCTTGACTGAATTCTTCCTAATAGTCTCTTGAGTAGATAGTCTGACCTTGTAATCTAAGTGTGGTGTCACTATAGACTGTGATGAAAGTTGAACATACATGCCTAAGATTCATGCCTGACAGATAGTTAGTGTACTGTCTAATAATCCTTTGAAATAATAAGAACCAGAATGCAAAGGTTAACACAAGGCAATGCTGCAGAGGACACACTATAATACATTACACACTACTATTCAAGGTTCAGATCTTAGTGCAGGACATATTTATATCTTGTTTTACAGCTCCACAATCTACAGTTTTGCATAACAGCTGGTTATCAGAACAACCTCAGTCAATGCATGCTGTCAAAGCCATATTTGCTGAGAAGCACCTGTACACATTCTATTTCTTCAACAATATACCAGATTAAACACAACAGTTTGTGGTATAAATCTTTATTTGAGTAACATGAAACAGTGCTTTATTACAGTTCAGATTCTACATTCAGTAGGACTGCATATCCTGTAGATCATTATTGGTCTGACAAACTTTATTTATTCTGTACACTCAGAACACACTATACCTACTGGCAGTAAACAATGTACTCCTTGTTATTTATTGCACTATATACTGCAAGGTAGATCTGTACTTACCACGCTCTTGGTGCAGCCTCACCAGTCTGTCCACATGGGCCTCCACATTGCTAGCTCTCACCGCTGCAGCTGTAGGGGAAGAAAACAACCATTATGCATACCTGTCTATCACATACTCATGCGAGAATTTGGTACAACTATGGGTGAAATACTTACAAACTACTGGGATATTGCTGTCTCGAGCATCTTGGATCAATTGGGCCAAGAGCTCCCCCTTCCTCCACTTTAGGTCAGCATAGTGATATCATACCTGCTCACACGTTTGGGGGATTCCAGTGGCACTGGTGAGGTCATGTGCCAGATGGTCCCAGGCCTTAGATTTGCATTGGGAGCCTGGTACTGACCCTGCAGCAGTCTGTCATCATGGTGTTGCACAAGGAGCACATCCATGACCCTGGACTCCAAAATACCCCAGTGCTGCACTGCAAATCTCGCTCCCTCTCCAACACCAGACATAGTTCCTGCAGTGATCAAACTACAACAGGTTCTGGCTGTATTTCTGCCTGTGCAGTTTAAATAAGGCCATATTCCCACCCTTTGCCATCATTGGACTATTTTCAAAAATGCTGAGCTAAAGTAAGCAATTTGCAGACCTGCTAAGCTGAATTGAGCTGTGCTTAAAGTGGCAAACGCTAAGCAGTGCCTAGCAGTGCACAAATCAGCTTAGCTGAGCTGAATGGTGCTTAGAATTATACTTCTTAAGCAATGCTCAGACCAGGTAAGTGGTACTCAGCACTGCTAAGCATTGCTCACTCTTCATTTAATGAATAGTCACATATTGGACATTAATAAGTCATTAGTGACATATTATTAGGTGTATATATTTTACTTTACATGACATACCCCTATGTGCTTTGATTACATTACCTTAGGGTGTGACTATACTGTATGGGACACTTGTGTTTACATGGGGGATTCCACATCATATATCTACTGACACTGCAATTTTGGACCAGCTACACTACCCTGTTTAACAAATATCAATTACTACATAATTAAAAAAAAAATTAACAATGCTTTCCCATATAAAAATGAATGGCTTATCTTAGTACTCAAACCATGAGCTACTGCATGCAAAGCCAGAACTCTAATGACTATGCTAACTCAGTTATACATTTGTATTTAGCCCCTATAAGATGTTTAAGTAATGCTGAGCAAAACGCCACAACGCCATGACTCGCAAACCCGCTTAGCTATGCTTAAACTTCACTTATAACGGAAAACAGATTTAATACAACCACTTTAATTAGATATATTACTACTAATAATAATTAATATTTGGTAATGCACAGCCTGTCATTCTATCAACTTTCTAAGTCTGTCGGTGCAATATTTTAGTAATTTCCCCTATTTCCTATTTTGGGACCTTTGTCCCACATTTATTTCATGGCTTTATCCAGATTTCTTGCTGGCAGAGGTTGAGGTGTGTGTCCGAGGACACAATTTTACTGTAAAGTGCCCTATGGCACTTTGACAATGCAGGGGGTGTATTACAGTTCCTGTCACATGCCCCCTGCATTGCCTTCCATTCACAGATCCTGCTTTCAGTATCTGTGACACAGTTTTACTGTAAAGTGCCCTATGGCACTTTGACAGTGCAGTGGACGTATTATGGATCTGTGAGCACTACTGCAACATGCCCCTTGCACTCATTCAGTGTTTGTATCCACAGATCTATTTCAGCAGTGCACCTTCATTAATATGAAAGGCGTGCTGTTGAGAGGGGGATGCGGACGTGAACACCATTCACTCTGTGTAGTAATACCACTATTCCTACATGGAGTTTCTTGAATTTGGGGGATAGAGATTAAAAACACATTACCTAACGCCTCCCTCACCTTCATCACTTGTACTTTTCTACTTTCTGTTCTTACCTGCTGCTCACCACACATATTTGCTACTAAAATTAATACCCTGTTTTTTCCTCTGTTATGGACTCTGTATGTTCTGTGCTTACTCCATGGTTATGAATTAGCTCTGTTTTTTTTTTTTTTGTAATGAATGTGTTCACCTGGGTTATGCCTGGCAAATGGTCTATTGTGATCAGTTTATCACAGTAAAATAGAGAGGGGGGAGCAGGACATATTTATATATACATTTATATTATATGTGTGTTTATACATACATATATATAAATATATATATATATATATATATATATATATATATATATATATATATATATATATATATATATATATATATATATATATATATATACATATATATATATATATATATATATATATATATATATATATATATATATATATATATACTGTATATGTGTGCATGTGTGTGAGTTAGATAGATGCACATATGCACACACCTCTGTATTAGATATGCATGTTCACAAACATGCATTTCATTTTATAATCAGGTGATTGAGTGGTACAGTAACAAGGTCATAAAGTTGACTAATGGAGTAGTAAAGTAACTGTGCATTATACTCACTGAATAGATCATGCGTGAGTTTGTAGTGAAAGATGAGTTTTGGCAGAAGCAAAAGTAGCAATATACACAAATGAACATCCAAAGGAAATAGAATACGACTGTATTTAAATATGAATAGCAGGTTTCAGAATGTGTAGGGTACTGGACATTTATGGAAGGCAGTGCAGTGGTAGTGGTGGGATTGGGGGGGTTGGCATAATAGTTGGGTTTACATAAGGGAAAGGTGTTTACCTTACAAACCCAAGGTACATGGTTTGATTGCCATGATTAAAAAAGCCTCCTGGGATCATTAGCTTAGTAATTACCTAAGAACACCTACACAGTAGCTAGTGTTTATTTCATGCATTTTTTCTGACAAAGGAACTAATATATATATATATATATATATATATATATATATATATATATATATATATATATATATATATATATATATATAAATTAGGAGTGTGCAGGGGTGAAAGAATTTGTTTACTAGACTGTTTTAGATTTTTTTTAGTTTCATGGTTTTGCTGTTGGAGTATACATGTTAGAATGTTTACACTATAGAAGTGTGTAATTATGTAATTATTTTGGTTCAGTCATTTTCCACAAACACACACACACACACACACACATATATATATATATATATATATATATATATTGTTGTGTCTTTCGGCTTATCCCGGTTAGGGGTCGCCACAGCGGAACTCTGGTCCGCTAATGTTTGGTAGTGGATATATATGTGTGTGTGTGTGTGTGTGTGTGTGTGTGTGTGTGTGTGTGTGTGTGTGTGTGTGTGTGTGTGTGTGTGTGTGTGCATGTGTATAAGTCTGTGTGAATGTGATCTATTGATCAGTCTAGCTACCTTTTCTATCCACTTTTCTATCTATCATCTAGGTATGTATTTTAGAGAGTTAAATAAATTCATCAGCGGGAAGTAAGACAACTGGGAGTGGTTGCTAAATGGAGCTGCATTCCTGAGTGTGCTGCCCTTCAGATTAGATGTTAAACCATGTCCCCATCTGCTTGAATTGGTGGTAGCACAGGTGGAAGTGAAACATCTCACAGCACTATCAAAAAGAGAAGGGGAAGATCCATGATGCCTTGGCCACATTTCCCCTGGTAGTATAAATACCACCTCAGGTCTCTCCTAAAAAGAGGCTACTAGCCTAGTATGACTAACCCAGTTAACAAACGATGAATAAATAAATAAATAAATAATATGGTGATCCATGGCTGCACTTATTTTCTTTGAAATGAGCCAATGCCAGCATTAGAAATGCAAGAGCAGTGGTCTTTCCAAAGCTTTCAGGTAATTTTGTTTTAAAGTGGAGCTGTTCAAGCCACGATTTTTAGAGTAGTAGTTGAAGTGTTGTTCAAATGAAATGTCTAAACGTATTGTCTGCCATATACAGTGCTTAATAAATCCCAGGAACCCTGTACCCGAAAATGTTAATATTGAGCAGGAGCAAAGATAAACTGAAACTGGACAACAGTGAAATTTATTGCATTATGTCTTAACAAGCTGAATCCATCAGGTTTCACTTACTCTGCTTGTTCTCTGCACCTGGACTTCATTAAAACTTAATCAGAAACTAAACCATCTTGCTGAGAATCCAGAGTAAAAAAAATAATATAAAATAATGTACAAGCTTCGTGGAGGCAAGCTTAAACACATCTAATCTCAAGGCCATGGAAACTAACTTCTCAACAGTAAACTGAAATGGCATGTAAGATTTTAAACACATTTCTTGGCTTTACTAAGCATAACAGTAGGCTGTCATCCAAGGTAGCTCCTAAACTACAACACATGGAATGTGTAACTAAAGTATTTGACAATGGGTTCATAGTTACAGCTGTGAAATGTCTGTCTTCTTATATTCATAGTAATATACTGGTACACTAACAAAAGAGTTACAGTTATAAGCCATGTGGTTCCTGAAAGAGGTAGAAAGTGTGAAGTAAGAGAACAATGAGGGACTGGGTAGAAGGTTGGCAAATGTATGTTTGGGAGGAAGGTGTATAAACATGGATAATACAACTGACGGAGTATTATTTACTTCACAATCTCAGAGGAAGACTACCTGAAACAGAAAAGTTTAAATGTCAGTGTGGCAGACAGAAGCCAATGTGGTATTAAAGTGTTTGCCAAGTGACTGAAGAACTGGGTTAAGAATAATTACGTCAAGCTTGCAAAACTGGCAAAGTTACCTTGTGAAGTACTGGGGAAGTGAATACATTACAGCTTATTAGAACCAGAGGTGGTAATGTCCATATCCTGGATGATAGATAGAAAAGCATGCAGAAAACAATTTTCAGATGCAAAGGGGTGTTTTTGGCATATAGTAAATCAGAAAATTACCCCATTGTTACATTTGTATAGTACAAACCCATATTGCACAATTCAGTAGAAGCTATATAATACGGACATGAAAGATTTTCATTAGGAAAATTACATCAGGTTAATACAGTAAGTAGTAGTTTTTGTTTTTTTTTTTTGTTTTTTTTTTTTAGGGAATTACAATGAGGTAAGGATGTAAAACTTTAGGAGGTAGTGACAGGAAAAAAAGTTTGGAATAGGAAGAAAGTGAGATAGAATTAGGTTGGATGAGAGCAAGAGCATTTCCATTGTGAAGTATGGTGCGAGTGCAGTGAGGTTTTAAACAAGGAGAGACTGCTGGTGGTGCAGATGGGAGAAGGGAGAGAGTTCCAGAGGCATGCAAGAGAGGACATATACTAATTCCCAGCAGGACGTGTTGGTTTATGCAATTTAATTAGGTTTTGGGAATTGGATCTTAGGAGTCTATCTGGTTTATGCATTTTAAAGGTATTTGCTAGGGAGGGGCAGAGAGACCAGTTATGAATGAGTTTGTGTGCTTGGATGAGCTGGATATACGTGAGGAAGTTTGGTAATTCTAACCAACTTAGTTGGTAAAGGGAATTGCAGTGGTGAGAAGAGGCTCTATGACCTGCCGCAAATTTGGATAGTTTGTTATAACAAGATCAGAGGGGTTTTTTGGGAAGATTGTAGGCTGGTTAGGATAGATGCATCATATAAAAGGGGTGGGATGAGGTATGTATTAGCTAATGTAATCCTGGTGGTGGGAGAGATGAAGCGACTGTGGTGGTAAAGCATACCTAATTTTTTATGGGTTTTTTTTATATTTGCTTGTAGATTCATATCAAATTTTAGTTGATTGTCAATGATAATTCATAGTAATTTTGCATCAGAGACTAGTTCTAGGGGGGCATTATTATTGCTAGTAATTATGAAGGCTTGTTTGTCTAGGGAAGAGGTTTTGGTTGCATTGAATGACATAAGTTTTGTTTTGGTTGCATTAAGGGCTAGATGGTTGTCGAGCATCCACTGTTCAGTGGAAGAAAAGGCGGCTTGTGTTAGATTGTTTACAGTTGTGATGGAAGGGGAGGAACAGATTATAGTAGAATCATCGGCATATTGGATGAGACTGGAGTTAGGAATAGCTTGGAAGAAATCATTTATGAATATGTTGAATAGTAGGGGGCCTAGAATGGAACCATGGGGGATGCCTGTGGCTGTATTGAGGAAGGGTGAGGTGGCTTATTTCCATTTAACTGTTTGTTGCCTGTTTGTGAGATAGCTTGAGAACCACTTGGTAGAGGAAGGGAATAGGTTAAGTTTAGAGAGTTTGGTAAGAAGGAGGTTGCAGGAAATAGTGTCAAATGCCTTAGAGAGGTCGAGGAAAAGAGTGGATACAAACTGGCCAGAGTTGCGGGCTTTGGTGATTGTTTCTAGGAAGGAGAGGAGGGTATCTATATCTAATATAGATAAACACACACACACAAACCCACACACACACACACACACACACACACACACACACACACACACACATAGAGACTACTAAGCCAGGAAAACATGACTCATTGCTGATTTGTGACTGCTCATGTTACATTTACTAAAGGGTGGATCCTGGAATGAAAATACAGACTAGACAGGAAAACTAGAAGGAAGCAGTTCTCCATGGAAACAAATAGAGATCAGCTGCATCTTGGTGTTTAGGAAGGTTACTGTGTAAGAGATCAGTTTCCTGACTTATGTGTTTAAACAGCATATGGACGAAGATGCTCCAGGAAGCTCCATGTGAAGGAATGGAAGGTAGACTTGAAACCTATAAAGGAAGCAGGCATAGTTGAGGCATTAGTAAACTTACCCTGCCTGTAGGGTAAAAAGAGTTAAGCACTGTTTGGCTTCACTGACCAGCTTGAAGGAAAGCACTGTGTACTATATGGAATAGTGAAGTTGTTGAAATGAACTATGGAAAAATATCAAAAAGTGATTTATGAAAAATGTTAGCAGTGCATTAATGATTCTGTTTTTGTTTTTGTAACTCATTTTGAATTTATCTTGTAAGTGAACCCCCATTGAAAACTGAAAGCTGGCTCTAATCATCCTTTTTGTTAGTGGAAGTTCAGTTGTATGCTACTTTGGTGGCCACAGCATGCAGAAAAACTGTTATTGTTATGAACTGTGAGATGCAGCTACCTGAAAGCAAACTTTCAGCCATACTGGTTCTTCCCCACACCAGAAAAGAAAGTTACCTCTTAATTACTGACTGGCTAACTATCTGAGCTGGAATACTGACTGCCCTTAACTTGAGTGATAAACTGTATAAGATGCACAAAAACCCTTATACACATACATGGATGTGGTCTGGCAGAGGAAATCCTTGTGACAGTGACACGTGTTGCTTTAAGAAGAGATTTTTGGTTGACAAACTTTTTCTTGGAGCCAGAAATTTGTGCAAACTGAAAATGTAGTTGACATGTCCTCTTCAAAATGGAAAAGTTACTTTAGGTGTTGGTGAATTCTGTTGCACCTCTTTGTGAAAGAAATGTAGAAACTGACTGACTGACGTGCTTAACAGCAGATATTCACAATGATGAACCAGTTATCAACCTTGCTGGGAATCCCAAGACCATTGCCCCCACAAGAAAACTCAAAATAGAAGACAACATGGGGGTCCTTTAGGTGGCATTTAGGGAAATGTGGCTAAAGAAAACTGTATCTAGACTGCATGGGCTAAGATACTATCCACACATTTAATCAGTGACTTACTAAACATCTACATAGACCTGGAAGATGCTGAGGAGCTCAGATTAAATACTGCCAGAAGTGCATACTACTAATAGAAACTGAAATACAGAAAAACATTAGCTGATCTCCATCCTCTCCCAATATTGTACCATCTCAGGCTGTTCTCCCTGTCTTTCATGCCTTCCCACCCCTGAATATCCCAATGATTCCTTGTTGAGTATCCTTGGTATGACCTTTTGCTGAATTGTCACATTACTACTCTGGAATTTGACATCAGTGGTACTCACTCTTAGGCATGAGGAGGGAAGGAT
The DNA here is from genome assembly GCF_019279795.1 of Protopterus annectens. Classification (NCBI taxonomy): domain Eukaryota; kingdom Metazoa; phylum Chordata; order Ceratodontiformes; family Protopteridae; genus Protopterus; species Protopterus annectens. Next base: position 121,497,892 of record NC_056748.1, on the reverse strand, counting down.
CTAGTGGGGAGTGATGACTGTGGATCCCAGAACCTGTCATTCTTCCATCAGCCAGTAAATGTCACTAGCTGTGGAGATGGTCAGTGCAATGGCTTCAGGATTTTTTGTTGTCCTCGTGTTAAACTAAGATGCCTTGCAAGGCTCCTGAACTCCATCAGAAGTTGCACAGTCATTTAGTCCCTCCATTAGGATAGGTCCTATTTACCCCAGCCAGTCCTACTGGCAGCATGAGTTTACTTGCAAACTTGATTTACCAACGATACAGACAGATGCTCTCTCTCTGTGCCATCAGGGTGTCTCCAATAAAACTAGCCTTTTTGGATAAGGCTAGGACTTCATCTGAAGCACAGTCCCTTAAGTGTCGTGGCTGGATACCCAAAAAGGTCTGATTAATGCATACTTTTGACTTCAGACCTTAAAATTTCTGAACAGCTGGTATATAAACCCTTTACATAAGTATGTTTAAGGGCACATTGCAAAGTACTGCACAATTGCTAACAGGAATACTCTATCTGTAAAAACTGTCAATGATGGCCAACAAGCTTTATCTAAAAGTGTGTCAAAGGAACATTAGCCAATGGAATGTGATAATGATGAAAATGTAACTGCTAGAACTGCAGAGTGTGCTTTTTGTCACTGCATTTTTACTGAATTCTTTAAATGTAGTATTGTGATGGAAGGGAAAGAGATGTAAGGGTTGTTGGACTCAGAGATCATGAGTACATTAGTTATGTCCCAGTATGGTTGCAAACATAAAATGATTAGTAGAGAGAAAATGGATGTAACATGTGTACATGAAGAAAGGGACTATCTGATAACATGTATAGCAAGACAAACCTATCCAGGTAAAATGTCGCACCAATTACTCTAGTGCCTAATTTAACTCATGGTGTGATAACTGACTATGACTTTTTCCATTTAAATGATGTATGGGAGATATGCAGAGTTCAGATGGAAATACTGCCAGAAATGCAATGGCAAAGCAGAAAAAGAAGGACTGAAGATACTAATATATAGCTCTGGGTGAAAAAGGTAGAAAAAAATCAGATAACGAGTCTTGCCAAAAGAATCCAGTTGTTAAAATAAAATTAGTCAATGCAGAAGCTGACAGGGATGGGCCCATAGTTAAGAATGCTTTAAAGGAAGTTGGAGTAAATATTGAGGAAGAGACAGAAAAAGGGAAATGGGAACATAAATAGAATCTTAACTTCTAGCTGCTACACCAAAGCAGAGACCCAGTCAGATACAGAAGCAAAACTCTGAGGGTAAAGAAAGTAAAATAACTATTGAAGATGAGAAAGGAAAACTACTGGCAAAGCTGGTAAAAAAAAATTTCCATGAGCTAACTTTTATACAGGATGAGCTAGATGAGGAGGGAGTAGCCTATGCCTGTATTTGTGGGAGAAGAGGCCATAGTCTGAATTTCACAGAACAATACTGAATAACACAATGCTTATGTGTCTGACCATCAGAAAAGCTATATCAAGTTTCAACAAGGCCCAGAGAAAAGATAATGGGCAGGATTCAATAAAACTTACATGGATCTAAACTCTGTGTAAGCATAGTGGCACAGCTCGAACATGGAGTTTGGAGCATGTGCGATCCAGTAAACAAGGCTGGGGCTGTGCACAAGCCTCCCAGCACTATTCCAACATAAACACCATGGAATAATGCAAATAACCTCATTTGCTGGTGAAAACCATGCAAATGAGGTGAATTAGTGATCCAGCAAGCAGACAGGCATCCGTGTTGGAGCCGTGTCCACAGCAAAAATGTATTCGGTTACTAACCGTGTACATATCTGAAAAAAATCAAAATGTAGGTATGACAGCTCCAAGTAAAGTATGTATTATGTTTATTAGACATGCCAGTGGCCAAAACTATGGCCATTGGCATGCAAAAGTGTTTTAAAATTGCAAAAGTCTAAAATCTTTTTGGCCGATTTCGGACGTTTAAGTGGAGCACAGCAGCACACAAATGTGATTGTGCAGAAAATAAAAAAAAAATGTAAAACTTCAAAATGTGAAACATGAATTTTGCCATTATAATGGGCAGCATGTAGATTCATAGCAATAACAGGTAACAGTGGTTACTAAGGACATAGGCTTTGGTGTAGAGGTGGAACTAGGGTATAAGCCAGTAGGAGTATGTAAATGAACTAAATTTACTGAATAGCAAAATGGAAGACTCTGTTCAGGGCTACCTAACAGTGTAGGAGCTATAATGTGGTGGTGTAAGCAGAAGAAGAAGAAGCAGTTGACATGAAAAGGGGTGTGTTATGCTTGATGTAAGCAAGCACAGCTAAGCAAGGGTGTGTGTCTGAGGTTGCTTAGCTGTGCTTAGCTGGTTCAAGAAAAGATAACCATTTTTGTGTCCAGGGGAGGGCCTTTTCTGCTCAGCAATGTTTACACCAGCTAAAACAGTTTTCATGGCATGCTGCAGGGCTTAAATAAAATGGAAATAGAGAAAAAAAGGAAACAGCAGAATAAAGGAAATGAACTACAAATCACTAATATGGACTCTGCCACTCAAAGTAGTCCATTCAAACCCCTCAATAATATAGCTGGCAGGTGGAATGTATCATAGTCAGCCAATCACACAGGCAGCATCTGCAGCACACCAGTATGATGTATGCAAACACCTTTCAGTCTGTTTTTAACAAAAACTCTGCACCATTGGTGTACATGCTTGGGAATTTTAACTGACAAAATGTTAGGGGCTGCTGCTGCTTTGCTACATCTGTATGTGCTACAGACTTAGGGCAGTGATGAGGATAAGGATGACAACCAGCCCTGACCAAGGAGGATAAGAGAGTTCAGACCCAGGGTAACCTTCCAGTGGCTACATGATCTGGAGATACTAGAGCACTACAGGGTGGACAGGCACACACTTCAGCAACTAACTGAGCTCTGCTGGCCAAACCTCATACCCAGAGCCAACAGACGGGAACTCATCCCAGCTGAAACCAAGGTATGTGTAGCCTTAAGAAAACTAGCTACAGGTACTTTACAAAGACCTACTGGGGACATCATGGGGGTCTCACAGGCATCTGCATCCAGGGTACTCCACCAGTTCCTAGATGCTATGTGACCACATGCCGGTGAACACATTTATTTTCCCAGCACCTGTGAGGAGAGAACCAGCAATATGCATCTCTTCCACCATGTAGCAGACTACTCAGAGGTACTGGGTGCGATAGACTGCACTCACATCCACATCAAAGCACCACCCGGTGAAGATGGTAGAGTGTATGTCATCCACAAGGGCTATCAATCCATCAACTGCCAGGTCATGTGCAATGTCCAGGGTATTATCATGAATGTGTGTGCTGGCAGCACTGGCAGTTATCAAGACTCCCACATCAGGCATGCCTCATAGCTGTACGAGGCATTTGCCTGGGGGGACATCCCATATGGCCATCTTGTGGGAGATGCTGGCTATGCACTGGAACCATGGATGATGATACACTTAAAAAATGCACATACACCCACTGAAGAATGCCATAACAAGGCACATGCCCAAAATAGGAACATTATAAAGCATGTTTTTGGGATGCTCAAGTCAGGACTCTGCTGCCTTGACAAATCTGGTGGAGCCTTGCAGTACTCTCCAACCACATATGCGCACATGTTCATAGTATGTGCCATGATACACAGTATGATCCTGTGGAAACAGCTGTGGCAGGAGCATCACAGGGAAGGGCACGCAGCCCCCCACCATTGACAAGGTCTCCACAGGCACAGGGGAACTCAGAGTATGCAGTAGTCCCCTAGCTGACAAAACTCACTGCAGTGTATGTTGGGGACAAATAAACTGGGGTCTCATAGGTCACATGTAGGGATGTCAATGTTGGGGTCCCATACTCACCCCTCAGCCTCTCCCAGCAAGTCAGACATAGAAATCCATTAAAAAATGTCTGGCAAAGGCCCACAAATAGGGACAGTGATGAAATAGTCCTCTTACAGTCTTACACAGTGATATCACAGCAGGTCTTGCAGGTGCATGAAGTCTCCGAAGGGTAGAAAGTCTAAAACCCAAATGTTTGCCATTACATTCTAACCATTGGTCTTTAGTGATATGCCAGTATTTTCCAAGACAGGCACAACACTATGCTAAATGGAGTCAAAACGTAAATTCAACATCTGCTCAGACTGTGCAAATGTGTACAGTTCACAGGGATGACCCCCTGCAATACACCTGTGTCCTCATAGACATGCTGTAACATGTATGTTTGTAGGGTAATAGCAGCAGAGCACACATTTCCAGGGCTGTCCCAATCAACTTGATAATTTGTTACATGTCCGCAATATGCAGGGGTTGATGAGCTATGTGTATACGTGATTAATACTGTCAGGAGGTGGGCAGCAATTACACTTGGCTGTAGTTGCTTAGTGGCCTAGGTACAGTACTGTGGTTGACAGGGTCCATGTTCCAAGATGTTCTGTGCCAACTATTTTCCATGTCCGCTACACCTACAGTAGGACCTGTACACACTGTCCAGACGTCAATAACAATTACTGCAGGAAAGATGGACAAGTCAGGGATGGGGGCCACTCATATGGACAGTAGACATCTGAGAGTAACCTACACAGTGCATAGCATACCTCTCAACTGTACAGATTTTTGCAGAATGCCAAGAGATTTGCGTCATAAGTTTGCTGTTTATCATGAAATTGTGATTTTTTGGCAAATCATTTGCAAATTATGAAAGACTAAAGTCAGAAAATAATGAACGCATTTTAGTTTCAGACTTCATAGCCTTTAGAAAAATGCATGCTAATGCAAAACCTGTTATTGTAGCAGCTATCTACATTTGTAATGGCAATATTTAACACCTGTCCCTATTTTTGGCCCTTTGTCACCCAATTATTTATGGCTTTTTCCAGATTTCTGGCTCTAAGAGGTTGAGAGGTACAGTGCCTAGTAGGACAGCAGGTACCTGAAAGCTACTGTACTGCAAGGTTATAAATGGCTGCCACCTTACTGTGTCAGCACTGATAACAAGTCACTGGCCACCATCCACACCCCCGGAATGACAGGCTGTCACAGAAGGACCACAGGTATGCCACGTATATCTGTTATGCTTGTCCTAATATTGCATTTGCCTGCCAAACTATTTGCAAAACAAGAAAGGTTCACGTCAAAACATCAATGGCAGACAGTGGAGAAGCAGACGTCATACCCATAAGAAAAAGCAAGCAAATATCAAACCGGTCTCCCAACTGTCTATATTTGCTAGAGCATTATTAACACCCTGTTCCCATGTGTGGGCCTGTGTCTGACTGTCATATATGGGCCTGTCCAGATGCCAGTCTGGACAGGTTGACAGCTAGGGCCAACATGTAGCCTCATAATAACATAGCAACAAAAAGTCTGAGGACCACAACAGATGTAGTGGTGCAATGATGGACAACCTGATAAATAGATACACACAGAGGTTTGAAGCCCATAACCCTGCATGTGGTTTTACAGCATCTACCCCGCTCACACCAGAAATACAAATAAATAGCAGCCACTGTGGCCAAAGCCTGTGACTGGACTACAGCAGGACAAAGAGACACACATAAGGGGAAGGGGAACCACTGGCCAGACAAATGGAAAATGTGCACACCAGAACAAATAACATAGGTACCCTGCAGGATATGGAGTCAGTAAACATCACCCACAACTACACAACACACACCCACATAAGTGGAGGTCATAAACAAAACCAGAATGAAAACAAAGGATATCTCAGAGGCAAAAACACATGGGAACTTCACAAACCTACACACCACACAACATGCATAGTCCACATACCAGTGTCTCGCAACCAATAAGGCCTTAACATAAACCCAGCATATTACTCATAGGAGACTCCATATTGAGACACACAGATGTACCTCTCACCAGTTTGGATAAGGAGAAAGTCATGCTCACTTCTCAGGTGCCAGAATCCACTATATCACACATGCACTCAGGTCACTCCACAGCAGGTACTGTTATCACTCTGGCCTAGTCCATGGCAGTGTGAACAACATCAAATGTACCACCCTGGACTATAGGAAGGCAGACATGATTCAGCTTGCTGAATATGTGCCCCATGCAGGAATGTCCCTAGCATTAAGCATAATTCTACCATCACCTGGAATGATGGGTCAGTACAAACAGAAAATGATTGTCGGTAACAATTGGCTTAGTTACTGATGTCATCCCAGGGGGATCCACTGCCTGGCAGCCTGGGAACATATGACTGAAAGACGACGCTGCTTTGCTAGAGAAGGTCTGCATCTGTCTCACTTGGCCTTCAGGCCTCTGGCAAAGGCCCTTGCCTTCCCCATAGTGCCTTTTTAGTGAAAGTCATGGGGTCAAGACTACCAACATATAACACTCAACAAAATGCAAAGTAAAGGCCATGCTGCTAAATGCTAGGCATCTAAATAGGAAAATGTACTCATTGCAAGAATTTGTAACCATGGCAGATCATGACATTTGTGCACTCACAGAAACCTGGGCCACAGCTGCAGGGAGCAACTCATCCTTACCTGATCACTCATCCTATCACACAGCCAGACCCCAAAATGTGTGCAGCAAAGCCAAAGGAGGTAGAGTATAAAGATATATTAGACAGACACACACACCTCCATGCTGGTTTGACACACACAAGAAACTCAATTGCAGTTAACCGTTGGCATGAGCCCTATGCAAATTATAGGTAGCTGCGGGCAAACATATCTCACTGAGGATACCCACCTCACATATCTGGCCCTCTACAAATCTATAAAGATTCAACCTGTTACCCTGATCCTGGCTGACTTATATTACCCAACTACTGATTGGAAAACCAAGCATGCCAGAACAGAAATTCACAGAGATTCCCCCATCTTACCAATGCTAAATATTTAGGACAGCTACTTGATACCCCTACAAGATGTGATATATATGTTGGACTTTGCAATAACCAACATGGTTAACCACTGCAGCATCCCTATGGTATCATGCTCCCTGGCAAGATCCGGCAAATAAATGGTCACATTCGATATCACCATCTCTCCTGACCTGCTTTTAGCCATGGTAAAAGGAAAATATCTCCTAAGCTGAGTACAACCACTAGAGGGATGATATAAACAGCTAAACAGCCCCCTACCCCACTGGAGGAAAGGGCACCAATGTCCAAATGTACACAAAAGTACTATACAGGCATATATATATACAGATGCATGGAATCAGAAATACCTGAAAGGACAACATCATCATTCAAAAGGGAGAGTAAACCAGTCTGCAAACATCTGCAATAAAGGAACCATGTAACAAAAGGATGACATTGCTGTCCAGGACCGAGAAGGAGCAGGTGCACAATTGGAAGAATTCACTCCTAGCCTGAACAAACAAATAAGAGAACCACTGAAATCTTATAAAGTCATCTCCAAGTCCAAATTTCCTACATCTAAGACAGACATTAACTGGGAAAACTACTCATGTACCAATACACTTGCCCAATGTTTTCTGGAATTCATTATTTTCAATGCCCTGGACCAGCTCGTTCTTACCCCCACTAGAGGTAGCAAAACCCTTGACCTGGTCATTAGTAACATGGGCGACCGTTGCTCTACATCAATAGTCTCCTTCCTGGTTAGTGCCGACCACAAACTAATCACCTTAGAAACCCCCCCCCCCCGTAAAGGAAACCGCCATGAAAAACTTCTCCAAAGCTAACTTTGGGATCCTAAAAACAGAGGTGGCTAACTTCACGGTACCCATGGAAATAGAGAATAGTTGCATGACTGCTGAATCATACACCAATAGACTGTACAGACATGTATACAAATGCATGGATCTCACCATACTCAACATAACTAAGATACTCTCCTCCAGAAAAAGGAAGCCAATCTGGTGGTCCCCTGCCAAAAACAAACTCTACAACAGAAGGAGGAAACTGATGCGGAATAAGGTGAATTCTCAAGACTGAAAAAACTACCTTATCAGCCTCAACAAAAAGTTGAGATCCCTCATCAAATTCTCTAAACCTAGTTATGAAAACAGAATTGCAGCAGATAGTAAAGACAACCACAAGGCCTTCTAATGTTATGTGAATAATCTTCATGGCAATACCCAGATTTGCTCTGAGCTACTGCACAATGGTACCTCCTATACTGAGCCAACAGATATTGCTAATATACTGGCCAACAGATTCAGTGCTAACTTTACCCCCCCAAAGAGCCAATCACAATACCAGTAGATTGCCAGGCACCCAGTATTAGTGCTGCACAGGTTAAAACAGCACTGTCCAAGGCCAGAAATACAGCTTCTATGGGACCTGATAATATCCCTGGCTTTGTTCTACCTGAACTACAGAGTGAACTGGCACCTCACCTGTGTGCCCTGCTCAATCACAGCCTCACCTCAGGCTTTGTTCCTACTGAATAGTGCACTGCTACAGTCATCCCTCTCCACAAAGGAGGAGTGACTACAGACCCTAGGAACTATAGCCCCACTAGCCTGATGAGTTTGATATGCAAAGCTATGAAACCCATCATCATGGACTTAATAAACAAGGATATATGGAATCTCCAAACTCTGGATCCCACACAGTTTGGTTTTGTGAAGGGTAGATCATGCCTGCTCAACTTGGTTGACTTCTTTGACTCCCCCCCCTCCCCCCCAAAAGGAGAGATATCTATACCAAGCGATTGCAGCCCCCCAAACATCTCCAATGCCCAAGTGAGAACTGCTCTCTCCAAAGCAAAAAACACAGCATCCATGGGAATTGATGGTGTCCCCAGCTGTGTGCTCCACGAACTCAACGAGGAATTAAACCCACAGCTAGGACAGCTGTTTAATCATAGTCTTACCTCTGGATACGTACCCAAGGAGTGGCGCACTGCAACTGTGGTCCCACTTCACAAAGGCGGTGCCTCCACCGACCCTGGAAATTACCGGCCCATTAGCTTGACAAGCCTTATCTGCAAAGCCATGGAGAGGATCATAACGGACCTCATAAATAAAGACATAGGGAATTTGCAGACTTTGGATCCATCCCAGTTTGGCTTTGTCAAAGGCAGATCATGCCTTCTAAACTTGGTTGACTTTTTGAAACAGTCACCAAAGCCATTGATGAGGAAAGGCAGTCCATACAGCCTACCTCGATCTGGCGAAGGCCTTCGATACAATACCCCACTCGGGTATCATTGAAAAACTCATCAGCTTAAATGTTAACCCATACATCACAAGATGGGTTGCAAACTGGCTGAGTGACAGAACCCACAGGGTCAGAGTTGCTGGCGCCATGTCAGACTCAAAGCCTGTCACAAGTGGTGTACCACAGGGCTCAGTCCTGGGCCCACTCTTGTTTGGCATCTACTTTTCCAGTACAAGCAAACACAGGAGGGTTATGGCTGACAAAGTTTGCAGATGACTGCAAACTGGGCCATAGTAGAAAACACATCTGACACAGATATCCTTCAGAAGGGTCTCACAGAAACGGATAACTGGTGACAGAGCCATGGCCTAAAGTTAAATGCCAAAAATGCATAGTCATACCCTTCGGAAAAACAAGGTTACCCTAGCTACCAAATAGGTGGCAATCCACTGAGCACAGAAGAAGTTATCAGGGACCTGGGGACCCAGGTTGATAGTAGTCTGTCATTCGACACCCATGTAGCTAAAGTAGTTAGGAAGACCTTCTACATTACCCACCTTATCATGAAGGGATTCTCATCTAGATCAAGGGAGGTCATAGTCTCCCTATACTCATCACTCATCAGACCAATGATTGAGTACAATGCCCCATTCGGAATGTATCTGACCCGACACTTGCAGCAGCTGGAGAGGCCACAAAAGTTCCTCACCAAAAGGATAAAGGGTCTCAAACATCTGTCCTATGCTGCCCGACTGAAAGAACTCCAGCTCTATTCAGTCGCCACCGCTGCTCAGAGGTGACCTTTGCCTAACATACAAGGCCATGTCAAGCCCAGATTTGATGAATATGCTTCACCTTAAAAAATCTAGATCCGTCAGAGCCACAAGGGCGGGAGACTTAAACCTCGACACGGCTATTAATAGGACGTGCTGGAGGGATAGATTCATCACCCAAAGACTCCCTATGCTGTGGAATAAAATCCCGGTATATGTGAGGCAGAGCACCTCGCTGGCCTTGTTCAAGAGAAATCTTGACCAATGGATGGGAGATCGCAGATATACCCCAGGGATTACCTCAGTGTCACTGCTCAACAGAGGCACAACAAAATAATGGGTATAGTTCCCCATACTAAAGGGGTGGCGTAAGCCACAAAACTATGGGCTAGGCTTGTAAATGCCCTCGGGCAGATAGCCTAGTATGAACTTATGAACCTATGAACCTATGAATCAGTCACCAGAGCTGTGGATGAAGGCAAGGTGGTTCATACAGCCTACTTTGATCCCGTCAAGGTCTTTGACACCATTCCCCACTCAGGAATCACAGAAAAACTCACTAATTTTGGCATCAACCCCTGTATCACTAGGTGGGCTGCAAACTGGCTCACAGATAGAACCCACAGTGTGAAAGTAGCTGATTCCAAGTCAGACTGATGACCAGTCATGAGTGGAGTCTCACAGGGTTCGGTCCTGGCTCCTCTCCTGTTTGGTATCTACTTCTCTGAAGTCCAGGCCAACACAAAGGGACTCTGGGTGACAAAGTTCACAGATGATTGCAAGTTGGGAGCTATTATTAATTCCTCAAGTGATATTGACATCCTACAGAAAGGCCTCACTGAGACCAATGACTGGTGTCAGAATCATGGCCTTAAGCTCAATGCCAAAAAATGTGTCATCATCGCCTTTGGGAAAAACCCAGTTCTCATGAACTACCACATCAATGGTAGTCCACTGAATACAGAAGGCATTATAACAGATCTGGGAACACAGGTTGACAGCAACCTCTCTTTTATCACCACATTGTCACTGTGGTCAGAAAGTCCTTCTATGTGGCACATCTCATTACTAAGAGTTTTGCATCCAAGAAGAAAGAGATCATTGTCTCCCTCTACTCTTCCCTCATTAGGCCAATCATCGAGTACAATGCCCCATTTGGCATGTACCTCACTAGGCACATGCAATAACTGGAGAGGCCACAAAAATACCTCATAAGGAGGATCCTAGGCCTTAAACAGTTCTATATGGACAGACTCAAAAAACTCCAACTATTCTCTGCCTCATATTGCCTGCTTAGAGCTGTTCTCTGCATGACTTAAAAAGCCATGTCTGACCCATCTCTGTTAGAAATGCTACATCTAAAGAAATCCTAATCCCTCTGCACCACACACTCCAGTCACCTCAACCTCATTACCACAATCAAAAGAATGTGCTGGAAGGACAGGGTCTTAACCCAGAGACTGCCCATGCTATTGAATAGACTTTCCATACATGTCAAGCAGAGCACCTCACTGACCCACTTCAAAAGAAATCTTGATGAGTGGATGGAAAATAGAAAATTCACCCCAGGAATAACTCCAGTGGCTCTACTCGACAAAGGCACTGGGAACTAAGGTTCAGTGGCACAATCCCAGGGTAATCCTATGAGCTAAGCTTATAAAGGCCCCAGGGCAATTAGCCTAGTACACACCTATGAATCTATAAGGCCTTCCTCACATATGTCTGCATTCCCAATGGAAGCTCCCAGATCTGTGCAGAACTGGTGGTCAGGGACCTGAACACCCAACCCTTATCACTAGGGAACAGGGCATCACTGCCCTCTCAAAGCCAAGAAGACAGCCTCCATGGGACCTGAATACAACCCAGCCTGCAACCTACATGAACCCAGGCATGAACTGGCAGCATCATTACACACCCTACACAACCAAAGCCTCAGTACTGCCTTCATCACAGCCGAGTGGTGGACAGCCACTGTCATCCCTGTACACCAAAGTGGAGTGTTCATTGATCTGGGAAATTAAAGACCCATCAGCTTAACTATCCTAATCTGCAAGGCCATGCAATGGATCATCATGGACCTCATTAACAGGGACATTGGCAAACTCCAAATACTTGACCCCACACAGTCTGCCTTTCTCAAGGAGATGTATGTCAGTGAATTTTGGATGACTTCCCTAAAACTGCTAACAAAGGCATGGATGAGGGAAAGATGGTGCACTCCGGCCACCTTGATTTGGCTAAAGCCTTGCACACTATTCCACATTTGGTCATAGTAAATGAACTCTGTCAACTAGGCAGCAATCCATATGCTACCAGATGGGTAGCAAACTGGTTCATTGATAGAACCCACATGATCATAATAGGGGTAGCCAATCCAAGCAGCACACCCGTAGTGAGTGGCTTACCACAGGGATTGGTCTGGGGGGTCTCTGGTATATGGGATATAGTTCCCTGAGGTGCAGGCCAAAAACACTGGCCCATGGCTGATCAACTAGGCAGATGACTGCAAGCTGGGAACAGTCATCAGTACCCAAAATGATGTGGATGTCCGACAACAGGGACTCACCATAAAAAATGCCTGATGCCAGAAACATGTTATCACATTAACAACAATGTTCTACATATGTAAGCAGTACTGAGGCATTCAGCCACCCTGGTTGATAGCAACCTGAAGTCTGTGTACCATGTTGCTTCCGTTGTACAGAAAGCTTCATAGATGGGCCAACTCAAAAGTAAAGGTATCTCATCCAGGGACAAAGAGGTCACAAGATCCATGTATTCTAAGCTTATAAGGCCAATTATTTTATACAATGCCCCCTTCGGCATGTACCTCACAAAGCACATGCAGCAGCTGGAGAGACCACAGAGGTTCCTCACCGGGAGATTCCAGGACCCCAAACACCTACCGTACCCTACACAGATAGGGTAACAGCAGTGTCCCTCTACTCAGTTCCATACAGACTCCTCAGAGATTACCTCTGTCTGGCATACAAAGCAATCCAAACCCTGCAGTTATGGGACTATTGCACATCTGGAAGGCAAGGCTCACTCAAACAACCTGTAGGCACACCATCAACCTGGTCTGTGATAGCAATAGGGCTTGTTGGTGTGACAAATGTGTGTCCCACAGACTCCCCCATCTGTGGACTACACTCCCTGTCCACATCAAGTCGAGTGCCGCAATACCCCTTGTGAAGTGCTCCCTATGTAAATGCATTGGAAACAGAAAATACAGTCCTGTAATTCCACCTGTGTCCCTGCTGGACAGAGGCTCTGGGTGCTGACATGTCTTAACATGGGCTACACTCTCATCTGCGAGTGTTATACAGGCTTCAGGCCCAGTAGCCTAGTAACCTCATATCAACCTCTCAATCTATAAACAAATGTCTGTCAGTGATTCACACCATTACTCTGTACTGCTCTGCCACTGACATAGCTGGAAATCACAGTGCTACGTGAAATATACCACACATATAATGGACATCTCTTCTCAGTAGAATGCACTCTGTACCCACACCAGGATATGGCTTTTCAGTTAAGAAGAATACCACACAAGCAGGAGATCCCCAGCCAGTATACCACTGAGGTGCTGGACTGTTTACACAGCTTTGTCAGCCAATCAGCTGTAGCCACACCTCTCAACTGGCCGAATTGGGCAAGAATGCCCTTAGTTTGGGTCACTATTTTGGTTTGTACATCATACAGCTTGCATATCCCAGGTAAATCACTGTGATGATCTGCGGATATCTGTCAGTAAGTAATGACACAATACATTTCAGTGTCAGATGACATATATGTCAGAAGATGTCTGCTAAAACAAACCTTGTTACTCTAGCAACTTTCTACATTAATAAGAGCAATACTTACAGTATCTCCCTATGTTTGGGCCATTATCCTCCCATTTTGGCACCTATGTCCAGATCTCTTGCACTAACAGATTGAGAGCTATGGCTGTAGTACACAAAACACTGGACCAGAGTACATCTATCTCTGGGGTGGAGTCTCAGTCTTACTATAGAAGGTTATACTGGGCATGCTCATACACTTAGAGAATTACAGCCCATGTCTAAACCCACATTGGAGTATATAACTGTATTGTGCACAGATGTCTTTGCATACAGACAGCTATGTACATCTTAACTGTCTCTACCCACACCCGTCAGACAGGATTACCCTCAGCTAACTGTAGATGGCCCGTATGTGATATATCTGCATCTGCTGCATGTGATACACAGATATATATATATATATATATATATATATATATATATATATATATATATAGGCAACATATAGCAATATTTCAAGCATACACACAAATGCATAGACAAATGCATAGACATGGGGAAGACATAGCGACAGTGACAGAGAGGGAGAGAGAGATACAGGGAGATACACACAGAGAGTAAGTCATAGACAGGGATACCCTGAAAGGCATAGAGTGATGTCCTGCTGTGGACAGTTGCATACCAGTTGCATACCAGTTGTAACCAGTCACATGTGCCAGCAAGAAGGGGAGCCCCATTGTGTAATAGTACTGATGTAGGGGGTTATAATATCACATCACTGGCCTTTGTGTGTGTGTGTTTGTAGGTTAAAGTATTATGAGGCCTTTCCCCCTCAATACACATCCAAAGGCCCTACTGTACAAGATCTGTTGATGTCATTTACCTTAGAAATACCTTTGGACACTCGTCAGCCTTATGAGCTCTGTGGTGTGTGCGATAACTGTGTAATACTATAGTACAAATGACTAGAAAGGTAGGGGTTCTAATCTCAGTCCTGGCAAGTGTGTGTTTGTAGAATAAACATGTTTAGGCCATTCCCACCAAGTACACTGTCCATTTCCCTACTTAACAAGAGCTGATAATGTCATTCACCTTGGACGTACCTTTGGACATCCCTCAATCCTATAAGTTCTGTGGCATGTGCAATAACTGCGTAACAGTATAAACTGAACTAATGAAAAAATAAAATGAAGTGTCCAACAATGGAGGCAAGACTCGAAAGAAAGTCAACTGTTTATTCAATGAAGCGCTTTTCATTGTCGTAAAACACAAGTACTTCACAAGTTTAAATAAGAAGTACAAAAGTCACATGATCAGCAATCAGCTGATATTCCAAATTTAACTACCAAACAACCCATTCATAAAGTTTCTCCGTCCGATACTCTTACTACATAGTACTGGATTATAAAAACAAAGCTCGGACAAAGGGTGACTCCCCTATTACTTTCAAGTAAAACAAAATATGATAATTATACACAATATAATAATTATAAAAAAAACAGAAAAATAGGTGTAGACCTCTTGGGTTTTCGATCCTGAGTGATGCCTGCCTGCCATGACAATATAATAATTATATAAAAAATATGTAAGTGCATATGAATATACACCTCATTAGAACATCAGACCAACAAGTTACATAAGACCTTATTACCCTCTATTAGACTATAAAAATGTTGGCCTAATGGAATAAATTTAATCTATCAGCAATGGTCCCTTCTTATGCAATATGAATGAAGTGGCTATACCATTACACAAAAAATCTTCTCCTTAAAGGAAGTTTACTATAGCCTATAATATCCTTAGTTACATCAGTCGATATACAGAAATAGAAAAAATAAAAGAAACTAAATAGTGATAATAAATAAATTAATTAATTTATATATTCACCTCCAATATACATAAGATACCTCATAAACCTTACCTATTCAGACTCTTAAGTTTTAATAAACAGGTAATATTACAAGAGTCATTCAGACCAGGACTTGAAAAGGCATTAAGCCTTATCTGCCATGCTAACTCACGTTCTTCAAGCAAAAGGTTAAATGGACCTCCCCTAGGGTCCATATTAACTTGATCAATTGCTTTAAACAAGAAACTGTGGTTTTCATTAAAAGCCAGATGTCTTGCTAAAGGGCTCTCTTGTTTATTTTTCTCTATAGCATAGGTGTGTTCGTAGACCCTGTCTCATAGTCTACGTTCGGTCTTCCCTACATAGATGGCCGAATATAATTGACACCTAGCTATGTAAACTATGCGTAACAATATAATACAAATAACTAAATAGACAGGGGTTCCAATCTAAGTTCTGTGAAGTGTGTGTGTGTGTGTGTGTGTGTGTGTGTGTGTGTGTGTGTGTGTGTGTGTGTGTGTGTGTGTGTCTGGAGGGGTGTTATTCAACTGGGCCATGCAGAGGAGCTGTGTGTGTCTGGTGGTGACCTGCCTGTGATAGAGATGTGTGAGTGTTTGTATACACACAGTCAAGCCATGTGGTTGCCCTACACAGAGGTATGTTGTACAACCGTGGACCATACATGGCAGGATGTACAGTTCACCATCTCCGGCCAATGGTGACTGCTGTCTGCTGCATCCATGTCCCTAACAGGACTGGCCAGGACCACATGCCCATGGCCTGCTCCATTATGGTGTGGACAGCACCCTCCCTTTGGTAGTGCTGTTTGTACTGCCACTATGGGAGTGTGAATGTGTACAGCCACATGGACTCCCAGCTGATCTTATAGGTTCATAGGTTCATAGGTTCATACTAGGCTATCTGCCCGAGGGCATTTACAAGCCTAGCCCATAGTTTTGTGGCTTACGCCACCCCTTTAGTATGGGGAACTATACCCATTATTTTGCTGTGCCTCTGTTGAGCAGTGACACTGAGGTAATCCCTGGGGTATATCTGCGATCTCCCATCCATTGGTCAAGATTTCTCTTGAACAAGGCCAGCGAGGTGCTCTGCCTCACATATACCGGGATTTTATTCCACAGCATAGGGAGTCTTTGGGTGATGAATCTATCCCTCCAGCGTCCTATTAATAGCCGTGTCGAGGTTTAAGTCTCCGCCCTTGTGGCTCTGACGGATCTAGATTTTTGAGGTGAAGCATATTCATCAAATCTGGGTTTGACATGGCCTTGTATGTTAGGCAAAGGTCACCTCTGAGCAAGCGGTAAGCGACTGAATAGAGCTGGAGTTCTTTCAGTCGGGCAGCATAGGACAGATGTTTGAGACCCTTTATCCTTTTGGTGAGGAACTTTTGTGGCCTCTCCAGCTGCTGCAAGTGTCGGGTCAGATACATTCCGAATGGGGCATTGTACTCAATCATTGGTCTGATGAGTGATGAGTATAGGGAGACTATGACCTCCCTTGATCTAGATGAGAATCCCTTCATGATAAGGTGGGCAATGTAGAAGGTCTTCCTAACTACTTTAGCTATATGGGTGTCGAATGACAGGCTACTATCAACCTGGGTCCCCAGGTCCCTGATAACTTCTTCTATGCTCAGTGGATTGCCACCTATTTGGTAGCTAGGGTAACCTTGTTTTTCCCGAAGGGTATGACTATGCATTTTTTGGCATTTAACTTTAGGCCATGGCTCTGGCACCAGTTATCCGTTTCTGTGAGACCCTTCTGAAGGATATCTGTGTCAGATGTGTTTTCTACTATGGCCAGTTTGCAGTCATCTGCAAACTTTGTCAGCCATAACCCTCCTGTGTTTGCTTGTACTCGGAAAAGTAGATGCCAAACAAGAGTGGGCCCAGGACTGAGCCCTGTGGTACACCACTTGTGACAGGCTTTGAGTCTGACATGGCGCCAGCAACTCTGACCCTGTGGGTTCTGTCACTCAGCCAGTTTGCAACCCATCTTGTGATGTATGGGTTAACATTTAAGCTGATGAGTTTTTCAATGATACCCGAGTGGGGTATTGTATCAAGGCCTCGCCAGATCGAGGTAGGCTGTATGGACTGCCTTTCCCTCATCAATGGCTTTGGTGACTGTTTGAAAAAGTCAACCAAGTTTAGAAGGCATGATCTGCCTTTGACAAAGCCAAACTGGGATGGATCCAAAGTCTGCAAATTCCTATGTCTTTATTTATGAGGTCCATTATGATCCTCTCCATGGCTTTGCAGATAAGGCTTGTCAAGCTAATGGGCGGTAATTTCCAGGGTCGGTGGAGGCACCGCCTTTGTGAAGTGGGACCACAGTTGCAGTGCGCCACTCCTGGAGTGCGTATCCAGAGGTAAGACTATGATTAAACAGCTGTCCTAGCTGTGGGTTTAATTCCTCGTTGAGTTGTGGAGCACACAGCCGGGACACCATCAGGTCCCATGGATGCTGTGTTTTTGCTTTGGAGAGAGCAGTTCTCACTTGGGCGTTGGAGATGTTTGGGGGCTGCAATCGCTGGTATAGATATCTCTCCTTTTGGGGAGGGGAGAAGTTTGCACTGAACCTGTCAGCCAGTATGTTGGCAATGTCTGTAGGATCAGTAATCTTCACATCATTTTGAACTAGTTCTGAGCATATCTGGGAGGTTCCTCCCAGGTTTCTAACATAGCTAAAGAAGGCCTTATGATTGTCTTTTGAGTCTTTAGCTATTTTTCTCTCAAAATTTGCTTTGGATGATTTTATGAGAGCTCTTAGTTTTTACTTATAGTGATCAAGGGTGTCTTACCTTTTAAGGATTTTGCTCTATCTTGTAGTAGCTTCCTCCTTTTGTTGTAGAGTTTGTTTATGGCTGGGGTCCACCAGACTGGGCGCTTGCCTTTGGTACAAAGAGTCTTTGTTTTGCTTGGGATTGCCTTATCCATGCAGTCCTGCAGGTGCTGGTAGAAGGCATTTGTAAGTGATTCAGCGGCTTGAGTACTGTTTTCCGCCGGCTCGGGGGCCTTAAAGGAGACCACACTAGTCTTTAGAAGTGTGAAGTCGGCTTTCGAGAAGTTCTTTACTGTGGTCTTTTTTATTTCAGGTGGGGGTGGGATGAGGACCTCCAGCGAGATTAGTTTGTGATCTGATCTCACCAGTGAGGGGTATACTTCCGGTGTTGAACATTGTGCTGCTGCTGACCTACATTCATGTGGCTGATGCCCTACTCCCATGCACAGTCATTGCATGGTCGAGCAGTGACAATGTCTCACCCCACCATCTATCCATAACAGAAGCATAATAACATGTAGCATCACCAGGCCGTGGAGGTCATCATGCATGACAGGAATTGTTGCATTCATGACCCTGAGCATGTGTCTGGTGTTTAGTTCAGAACATGCCTGTACATCCATGATGGACTGAAGCATGTGTCTGGTGACACCTGCTGTGACACTTGCAACAGGGGATTGATGGGCCGCAGTCCACCTTTGAGCTCCCCTGTCCATCCGCCTGTGTGGGACCTCGCCTGCTCCCTGGCTATGGCTAGTGTCTACACTCACACTTACCATAGTCACCAAACTAGCCTGTTCCATGCCATCCCCCTCCAACTGTCCATTATCTGTGGCTGATGGGGACTGAGTATATGGGGGCATACTGATTGTGTGTGGAGACATTGTGGGTGAAAGTGAGATGCCAACCAATGGTGCAGATTCAGCCCCTGTCAACCCCACCTGTGCCTCACTATCACCACCACCATCATCATCAGAGTCTGCTAAGACACTGACATCAGGTTTTGAGAGGAAGAGACCACAACTCCCATGTTCATCTGTGTGGGGAAGACAACATATGCAAATTAATACCTGCACTATAATGTTTGCTGATACACAGACACACGCATACACACCCACATACACATGCACACACGTGCACAGACACACACACACACACACACACACACACACACACACACACACACACACACACACACACACACGCACACACACAAAAGCTGTGATACTACACAATTTGCTGTCATTCACAATAGATGTGAACTTGTGTGCATTACAAAACCCCACCCACAAATGCAGTTTGACCTGACATATGCATCCAGATACTCCATGGATGCCAGTATGAATGATACAGTATTGAAGTGTTGTCCACTGAGGCCTTTCCTGGATGTTCCTTGCCTGTTGACTGTGTGTCACTCACCTCCATGGCATAGGATTGTATGTTTTCCTGAGGTGCAGTGGCTGCCCCAAGGTTGGTGAGGAACTCCTCTGCTGGTGTAATTGGAGGTTGTATGGCAGGACCCCCACCTGTGGCTGTCTGGTCCCTGGCCACAGCTGCAGCCCAAGACATTCCACCTGAAAAATATGAACAGGGAAACACAGGACCTCATGCATTGGGCACTGTTATGTACAGATCCTGAACATCCACATTTGCTAGCACTATCCACTGCTAACACCCACATCATACCCCTGCCATCTATCAGCACAATATGTGTGTGGGTAGTTTCACCATACTGGCATTACAGCATGCATTGGACTCCTGATCCTGATGTTCATGTCCCCCCAATAATGATCATTAATGTGCATGAAACTCCATTCATTGTTTACATCAGATAGCACATGCAGCAGCTGGGGACATCACAGAACTATCAGGGCATACCAGCCCATCAGACATCTACCATACACATATAGGCTATGAGGCCAAACCTCTCCCCAGTGTCATACATACCCCTCCAGAGTTACCTCACTCTGGCATGCAAGGCAATCACACACTCCATATTTCTGGGACTGCTGCATGAATGCAGGTCATGCTCCACTCTAACACACACACACACACACACACACACACACACACACACACACACACACACACACACACACACACACACACACACACACACACACGGAGCCTCCACCTGGTGAGTGACCTGAACTGGCCTTGTTGGCAGCTTGGATGTGTGTCGCACACATTCATCCTGTGGGGGAATGGGCACCCTGTCCACATCAGGCAGAGTAGATACCTACACCTTTGCAGGAATAACATGGTCAACTGGATGGGTAATGGCACATACACCCTTGGCATACCACCTTTGTCCCTGTTGGATGGGGACATCAGCTGTTACCTTGCATACACATGGGCTAATATGTGGCCTAGGGGTATGACTGCTCAGTGTCCACAGCCTAGTACCTTGGTATGGTATGTGGAATACCATTAGTGGCCTGTCTGCTGTGACAGACTGTGTTATGTGTCCACACACATCAGTGCCATTGACTGTTGGTTGTCCCCTATGGGCAGTGTTACAGTAACATGTATTCAAGCCTACATACCACCTATAGGTGCATGTGGACTTTCCAGGAACATCTGAGGTACACAATAACTAAGATCAGTGCATATGTGTTGTAGGTTGACCCCCTCATTGGTATCAGACATCTTCAGCACCCAGATGTTTGTGGAATGTGTACATGGGCCTGAGAGATGTAGACCCCACTGCCAGAAAAATTTGTATTTCCACACACCGGTTGAACAATATATGATGTTTGTCCACATAGTTTGGGGACTGTATCTGTGGAATACCAGACCCCTGGAGGCACAGTGATGGTACCTGGGTATCTGGTACTGTATCCATTCCCTTACATTGTATGCTCAGTATGCATGCACTGATGCTGACCCAATGCCAGCATCCACCCACTACTACCTATAACCTGCTGTCCTGCTGCAAGGCTCACCAGGTATGCTAGCTATAGGTGTGAAGCAATCAGATACAGGTGTGGAGTACACACTCACCTAGGCAGAGTATATCAGGAATGGTCAAGGAGACCTGGACAATCTGTGAAATAGCCCTGTATGACATTGCTAGACTGAAAGGGGCTCAGTGATGGTACATGATGTGATATGCTATCTTTATCCAACAGTACGTACTGTCACTGTGTCAGTCCTGCACTGGCCCAATCATCAGGGAGTCTAACTACTCACCACTACCACCAGTGAGGGATGTACACAATGGCAGGATGACAAATACATGCACATTACAGTACAATCACCCTTCAGAGCACACAGAGGTTACAGTCAGTGTGGGGATCATTTCACCCTCTCTCTCCACAACCCCAATAACACTCCACACTGGCACACCTATGAGGTTAACATCTCAGCAGAGCAATCAATCCAAAACATCTGTCACCCTCTCTGTCCAACTTGTACTTTGGTCCCTGGCCAAGTAGCTGACACACACTTTGCTATTTGAGTTTTGAATCACACACACACACACACACACACACACACACACACACACACACACACACACACACACACACACACACACACACACACACACACACTCACACTCCTGTTAAAGTATAGCACAACTTTGCTACCTCTGGGCCCTTCAGCCCATACTTTAAGGTAGTTCTGATTGCCACAATCCATCTATGTAATAGCTTCTGTAAGGCTCTCAACAAAGGGCAACAAATCTTACCGTGTGATGAGCCTTTTAGCAAACTGGTAAATGTGACCAAAACCAAGGCTATTGCAGTGAGCTATACAGTACCACCATGTGCATATGCAAGTACTCTAACAGCTGACTTAGTGCTATACAGACCTTACACAATGAGAAGGTGTAACAATATGTGACAATAACTAAAAATGGAACAAGAGAATACTCTAGCAATGCAGTACCTACATAGTTCAGACTCACGGGGATTCATATCTGACAACATTGCAGGACATCCTGCAATACATACAGGAAACATGTAAAGTACTAGATGCATAGGCTCATAGGATGATACTAGGCTGTTGGCACAGATGTCCTGATAAGCCTAGGCTGGATGTTTGCCAATGTCCATTCAAAGTCAGCACCTGTTTCCCCTGTCTAGCTGGGACACAGGTGGGATCCCAGGGGTGTCATTTTTATTTCCCATGCAGTCATCCAGCTTCTTCTGAAAGAAGGGTAGAGAGGTACTCTGCTAGACATGGGAAGGGAGTGCATTTTACAGACAGTGTATTGTTTGAGCCACAAATCTATCCCTCCAACAAGTACTATTCATGTCACGGACCATGTGAGGGCCCTGCATGTGGGTTGCGCAAGTGGGGTTTATCTTATGGATATGCATACACCCCAGCAAGGCTGGTTTGGGAATGGCCTTGTTAGTCAGACACACATCATCTATGATCAGTCTGTATGACACTGAGTGAAGTGACAGGGCTTTCAGCGTATCTGTATAGGATAGCTGTTGCAGACCCTGGATTTTCCTGGTCAGGAAATCTGTGGTGGGTGCAACCGCTGCATGTGGTTGGCAAGGTAGATGCCAAATGATCCACTGTACACAGTAATTGGTCTGATAAAGAAGGAGTACAGGGATGCTATGCCCTCCTGGTTCCTGGATGACATACCCTTATTTGTGAAGTGGGCCATGTAGACAGCCTTCAGTATAATGGTGCCAGTGCAGTGGGAAACTGTCAGGTTGCTGTCAACCTAAGTGCACAAGTTGCATTGCATGCTCAGTACATTGTTATTACTGTCATAACTAGTGTGGATGACATCTACTACAACAGGGATAATGATGCAGTCCCTGGCATTCAGTTTGAGACAATGCTTCTGGTACCAGTTATTAATTTGGGTAAGAGCCTCCTGGAGGATGCTCACATCACTAGGGGGATGTAAGACAGTGGCTAGCTTATAGTCATCTGAAATCTGGTCAGCCACAGACCACTGGTTTTGTCTTGCACCTCACAACAGTATATCCCAAACAGTAGAGGCCCCCAGACAGATCCTTGGGGTACACTGCTCTTTAAGGGTCTTCTACTAAGGGTGGCTTCCAATACTTTGACTGAGTGGGTACTATCATTGAGTCAGTTAGCTACTCATCTGGTAACATACATGTTGATGCCTAGCTGTGTAGGTCTATGTATTATGGCCAGCTGGGGATTATTGTCAGAGGCTTTGTATACATGAAGTTAGGCAGTGTGCACCATCTTCCCCTCTTCCATGTGTGTGTTGACCACTTCAAAGCAGTTGACCAGGTTTAACAGGTCTGATCTCCTTTTGACAATACCAAACATTGTTGGCTCAAGTATTTTGAAGTGGCTGATGTCCCTGTTTATAAGGTCCTTGATAATGCCTTCCATGGTCTTGCAGATCAGGCTAATTTAGACTGATGTGCATATGATTGGCAGGGTGAGTGTATGCTCCACCTTTGTATAGAAGGGTGACAGTGGCTGCCCTCTTTGCAGATGGGATAACACTAGTGCTCAGGCTTTGGTTGACTACAGTGTGTAATGGAGCTGAGAGCTCACTCCTGGGTTCATGTAGGATGCAGCCAGGGATGTTATCAGGTCCCATGGAGACTTCAGTTTGTTGCCCTTAAGAAGGCATTACGGACCTGCTCCCTGATGATGAGGGGAGGGGGGACAGGTGCTGTGAATGCCCTCCTGTACTGATGGCAGGACAGAGAGAGTGAGGTTTTCACTTACATCTTTGCAGCAGGTTGGCTATATCTCTGGCATATGTGTATGTGGTGTTATTGACCACCAGTACAGTGCAGATTTGGGTGTTGTCTCTGAGATTGCAGACATATGTGTGGAAGGCTTTGTGATTGGCCTTGGTGGATGTGTCCAATGTGCACTCAAAGTTAGCCTTAGAGTTATTCTCCTGTGACCTTATTTGCTTGTTCAGACAAAGGTGAGATTGCATCCAATTTGGCACGTTCCTTCTTGGCCCTGTACAGCCAATATTTCCACCTATTATGGGGTTTGTGTATTGCTGCTCTCCACCACAGAGGTTTAATCTACCTTGGGGGAGATGATTTTGTCCAGTCAGGTATTGCTGAGTCCATGCAGCTATGTAGGTGCTCATATAGATGTTTAGTGTAGGCTTGGACACAAAGTCATGACACAGTTAAACACTTTTCCAATTTTGCTAGTCATTATAATCAAACTAGTAACTATTTCTATTTCAAGGCAATACAACAACCTGTTGCTGTCGACATTTGTCTGTTGGATGCACTGAAACTCAGATTACACATTTGTAAAACAAGTACAACATATTTACCTGACATTTTGCAACTCATGTCTGTATGTTTGAGGCTTTCAGCTACTACTATTACTACATACATGTGCACAGGTAATACTTGATATACATTTCTGTTCTTGGTCAGTATGGTACACTGTGTTTACACTCTTGCAGCTCAGTCATACCTCTCAACCTGTTAGAGCAAGACATCTGGACAAAGGCACACATAAATGGCGGGGCAAAGGCCAAAACATAGTGACACTTTAGAAATATTGCTGTAACACACAGTTGATAGCAAAGTAGGTTTTGCATTTACAGGAATACTTTGCAGGATATGACATCTGGCATTCAAATGTATCCCATTATGTTATGACTTCAGTCTTTAATGATTTACCTGTGATTTGCCAGACAAAACACAACTGTATGAGAAATTGACTACAAATATGAGGCAAACATGTGGTCAGTCTGCAAAACTCATGACAGTTGAAAGGTATGAGCTCAGTATATAGCATACAGTTCAAGACATACTTCTGCACCAGTTGTTTACTATGCACATACCCTATATAGGTCTCTTACATTTGTAAGATGAGCATATGTATCATAGCACCATTCACAAGTGACATATAAATATTTATAACATCCCAGTTAGCTGGCCTGGCAGTGTCACAGTTAGTATTGTACAACAGACACTCCAGTAGTAGTCATATGTGAGCTAACCTTTGCTGGGGTGACTCAGGGGCCAGAGCTGTACTCTATGTCACTGCAGACAGAGCCAGCAGGGCTGGCCGTAGTTGATGGACAGCAACATGTTGGTCCAGCAAGTCTTGTTGAGACCTATTGTTTTAACATCCTGTTTCCCATTATTGCATCCCACCTTCTGCATTCCATTGCATGCTTAATTGTTTGACATACCTGTTATAGTGCTGCACAGTTTTCTGTTTCAAAATAATACAAATGTGTAGGTTTCCGTAGTTGCAGTCTGACTTTCTGTAGAAAGGTTCAGACCTGTTTTGCATAGGCAGCAGCTTGCCTTTTGTAGGTAATGCTCATGAACAGGTGATGGCCTGTACACTAATTGGCGTCTCTCACTTGCTAATTGCATCCAGAACAACTGTGCTATCTTTCCATTAGCTAATGGCATGACAACACAGTGCTATAATTAAGTCCTTAATGTGGGCCTTGTCCCTTTTCCTTGCCTGTGAGGAGGACATTATGGATGTGTGGGAGCTACAGCATCACAGAGGGCAAGTAGAAATGCATCTTAGAAGAAGCAATGTGGAGAAAGCCCAACAAAATGGGTGAGAAAGTTCCAGAATTGGGGACAGATTGTAAGTATTGCTGTTATACAGTTATAAAATTGCTAGATTAACAGAGGTTGTCTGGACATGCATTTTCTGTGTGATTTGAAGTCTGACACTGATATGTATATGACATACCTCTCAACTGTACAGATTTCCGTAGAATGTCCAGAGGTTTGCCTCTTATGTTTGGTCTGTTCCTCAGATATTTATTGTTTTTGGCAAATTACTAGGATAATCTGAGTATTGAAGTCACTAAATACTGATATCCATTTGTGTTTCCGACTTCATATCCTTCAGAAACTTTATGTTAAAACAAACCCTGTCACTTCAGCAATGTTTTCAGTTTAAAACACCATTATTTAAAATATGTCCCTATGTTTGGGCCTCTGTCCCCCAAGTATGTCAGGCTTCGCCCAGATGTCTTGCACTAAGTGGTTCAGAGGTATGGTATATCATTATTTAGTGATTTAATTCCTGATATCATCCCAGACATTTAGTAGACTCCCAGAAATGTTATAAGGAAGAGGCCATACATATGGTCCCAAACCCTGGACATTCTGTGAAAATCTGTACAGTTGAGAGTTAGGTATGTCTGGCAATTGTTAACAGACTGTCAAGACTGTATAGCAGTGCAGTGTGTAAATGTTGGTTGGGCTGAGTAGAGGGAGGGGCAGATGTGAGTGTCATAGATCCTTTTCTATCTGACTGTGCATGCTGCTACAGTTGCTGGTGGTCTATCAGCTGTATATGTTTGTAGGGGCAGACTGAGACATGTCTCTTAACACCCCAGGATTCCAAGTACACTGTGATTTGGGGCAGTATATCTAGGAGTAGTGTATGACTGGCAATCAGGATATGTTTGCTCAAACAGTCATTATACTGTAGAGGTCAGTTGGCTTACTGATATGTTGCTTTGACTGTGGTGCAAATGGTTGTGGGTAGACAATTTCTCACCAATGTCTGCTTTTCCCTACAGTTACATCCTGGTGGCACATGAAATATTTGCAAATGCATGAGCAGTTCTCCAGAGCTGATTTGGCATAGTGCTGTGTTGGTCTGACTGTAGTTAAGAAGGTGCTAGCTGAAATAGTTGGCAGCTCTCAAGTGTTTTTTTTCTTCTGTTATATGACTGTACTCATGCCTCTCCATTGTCCAGATGAGTGGCTCAAATTTCTGGTCTGTTCCCCATAACTGCTGTGGATGTCTATCAAATCACTGGGATGATGTGAGCATTGACGTAACTAAATAATGACAATCATTTGTGTTCTAGACTTGAAATCTATCAGAGAATATGTGTTAAAACAAATCGTGATACTCCAGCAACTGATATATATATATATATATATATATATATATATATATATAGGTCTACTTCATATGACCTAAATTTCATTTGACTGAATTTCATTTGACTGAGACCAAAACACTGAAAGTTCAAAAGACTGAAAACTCATTTGATTGAAACTCATAACACTGACACATTAAAGTAAAAGGTATGCCTTTTTCCCAACTGTAGTGCGATCCTGGAGTTAGTATATATAGTTGAGGGAGGTGAGAGGTGAAGAGTCATTCATTGCAGTTATAAATATCCATGTGTATGGTTTAAATGAGAAGTAGATACCAAACAGTAGGGGGCCCAGCACTGACCCCTTGTGGCATCCCACTGGTAACAGGTCTGCTGGTCAATGTAGAGTCACCCACTTTGATAGTGTATGTCTGGTTTGTGAGCCAGTTGGCAACTCATCTTACAGTGAAGGGATTTACATTCAGTTTGCTAAGTTTATCAATAATACCTGAATGTGGGATTGTGTCAAAAGCCTTTGCCAGGTTGAGGTATGCTGTATACACAGATCTGCCCTCGGCAATGATCTTGGTCACATTTTGCAAAGAAATCCACCAGATTTAACAGGCACGATCTTCCCTTCACAAAGCCGAATTGGGTAGGATCCAGGGTTTGGAGGTCACCTATGTCTTTATTTATGAGGTCCATAATGATACATTTCATGGCCTTACAGATGAAGCTGGTCAGGGTTATGGGTCTGTAATTCCCTGGATCTGTTGCTAGACCACCTTTGTGGAGGGGAATAACTGTTACTTTTCTCCATTCTGCAGGAACAAAGCTTGTGGTTAGGCTATGATTGAAAAGGGTACTTAGCGGTGATGCTAATTCATGTTTTAGCCTGCTTAGAAGACCACCTGGGATGTCATCTATTCCCACCGAGGCTGTGTTTTTTGCCTTGGACAAGGCTTTGAGGACCCGCTTTTCAGATATGTAGGGTGGGTGGGGGGCTGGGGGAAGGTTTAGTGTAAGTTAGGGGATAAGGGAGTGAAATTTTCACCAAACCTATCTTCTAGTAGGTTTGCATTCTCTGTGAGGTCAGTGTGTGTGATACCATTGGCCACTAGTTCTGCACATGCTTGGGTCCTACCCTTTAGGTTATGTGCACAGCTGTAAAAAGCCTTATGGTTATCGTTGGCTGTACTTGTTAGGTTTCTCTCAAAGGAACCCTTGGAGGATTTGCCAAGTTGTGTTATTTGTCTGTTGAGGATGAGGAGGGTACTTTTCCATCCTTGTGGCCTTGTCTGTGTTTTCTTGGATAGTAACTTTTTGCATTTATTGTAAAATGTGTTGATGCTGGATGTCCACCATGACAGCTTGTTTTTACTGTCATTATATATAACTATAATAGTCAGTGAGTTGTGCTGATTTATTTTGGCTGCTCCTTTGACCTTGTTTGTAGAATACATTGGTTCACCTAAATGATGTGGGGCTAAATACTGGAAGGGATAGTGCCAAGTTAGTATGGTGTGGAAAGGGAGATGAATTTGTAAATGAAATTGACAGCAGGACATTATGGACATTTCAATGGAAGATTAGTGAAAGAAACCAAGTACAATACAATTGTGATTGTCAGGGTTATTAACAAAATATTTGAAGTGATAATAAGTTAATTTTCGGTTGGAGGGGAAGGCAACAAATGCTATAAGCAGAGTAGAGTCTCAGTAAAGATCAAGAGAGTATTTAGGGAAGAAATGAGCCAGAAAATGGTGCATGTTTATTTAAGAAATAAAACCTTATGGTCATACATGGTTAATTTCAGAGGCTATTTATGGTACTGAAAGGTAGCCTAGATAAAAATAGATTAAAAAGGACAGAAAATATATATTTTTTGACATTTAAGAGCAGAAAGGTGTTCTCATGCCTTATAATAAAGTTGTAATGTCAAAGATGCTCCAATGAAGTAAATAACATCACCTCACAAGATTCAGGCTTAGGCATATTGTTACATAATGAAGTGGTGAATAAACAATTTACTTAATTAAAATAAATCATTCATTCCAGAATTATTTGTAGGAAATGTTATAAAAATTATATTTTCTTTATATTTGCAAACAGGAAGGAAGAAGCTGAGTATCTTATTTGTAGTTAATTCCTGTATGCAGTAGACAGTGTGCCTTGAATACTGCATTTACAAATCACATTTCTTTATGTATGCATTTTTAAAAAAAATAGTTGCGTTAATGTATAGTTTCACAGGAAGAGAATTGTAAAAGCTATTTGAAACAGTATATTTCACTCATGTATTGTTCAGAGAAAGAGATGGTAGAGATTTTGCTTTGGCTGCATAAGAACTGATTGTTAATGTCTTATTAGATCTGGATACTCTCAAGCTTTGGTAGCTAATACCATGCATTGGGTGTCTAATAAACAAACATTGTTAATGTGTTACCATGATCATACAAAGCAGCAGTTCATAATGGCCTGGGTAATATGTCTAATCATAGCAGGCTTGTTTTTATATGATTGATGTGAGCTGAGCTAGATATAAGCATGCTAACTCTGCTACAACTGATAGTATCAGTAAGTTATTTTGTATACACTATCTTAACAAATGTATTGAATGTTGGAGAGACAGCACTGTCATAGTTTGATAGAAGAATGTAGCTTAGATGTGGTTATTTTATCCACCCCTCAGTCTGTATGCTAATTGTTGGAAAAGCTTAAGGATACAATAACTTGCAATGCCATTTATACTTCTATTAGCAACAAGATATTTCTTACACCTGGAGGTACATGTAACTTTTGAACTGTGTGTATTGTGTCTGCATTTCTGAAGTTATTTTTTATAAATCAGTTTACTAGTAAGAAACATAGTAACTGTTTACCATTTGTTTTGTAAATGTATTACATATCATAAAAGTGTGTCTGAATGTATCTTAGAGCTACATTTGTATACAGACAAGCCTAGTCAGTGATTAATGGATATAACAGATGAACATGTATATGCTATGCATGAAATCAGCATTAGGTATGCTTAAGCATTGCATGGAAATGGAAATCTTCAATTTCATTCCATTTTTTTTTACATTTGAAACTAACATTTCAGGAAATTATTTAAGAGGATGTGACTTGGGGCATGATTCAGAAACAGACCTGATGCATAGAGGATAAGACAAGTTCATAGGAAAGTATAGAAACTGACCCTACATGAGATTCACAGAAAATGGAGTATATGCTCTTAAAAGGAGAAGTGAACAATACAGAGAAGAAAAAATAAAATGTTTTTTGAGTTCGTGTTTTTTTTCTTTTCTTTTCTTTTTTTTTTTTTTGCTTTAGTACTAGTGACAAAACTAAAAACTAACAAAAGCCACTCAACTGTACCACTCTTGGCCTTGTTTCTCCTCTCCCTCCACCTTATTTTACCTCCCATAGCACCCACAACTTTTACCATAATCCTCTGTCATTCCAACTTAACTCAGCCATGTCTCTTACACTGAACATTTTTCTTCTTACTCTTACTATCTACCTCTCTCTCCCCTTCTAAAACTATCATCATTCCAAACACATTACACACCTCCCACACCGTCCCCTTCCACATCAACTCACTCAGACAAACTCCCCAGCTACTCTGCCATCAGCTCCTTTCTTTATAGTACAAACTTAATATTATTAAAGAAACTAATCATCCTCTCCCCAAACTACAGCATCCCTCACCACCACAATTTCAAGTACTTCCAATACCAAAAAAGAAAAACATTCTTACCTATATCCCCTCACTCTGTAAACTTGTCCTTTGTGGTGACATACATCCCAACCCTGGCCCGTCTCCTCCCTCTCCCAACTCCCCCTACTCTACAAAATCCCAAAACTTCACCACAATCAATCTCCAAAGCATCAGAAATAATGTTCCCCAACTGCATGCATGGCTAAATCAACATAAACCAGACTTTACTGCCATCATTGAAACCTGGCTAAAACCATCAATCAAAGATTCTGAATTTCTGCCTCCAAACTACTCCTGACTTAGAACTGATAGACTACAAAAAAGGTGGTGGCATCGCGTTACTATTCCCTAGCTCCTTTACAGTAATCTCATATTCCAAACCAAATTCCCCTTTTCTTCACTGCAGAGTTACTTGTTACCTTCCTAAAACTTAACAACTGCAAAACCCTTTGTATAATAGTCATATACATTCCCCCAGGCAATAATAGTCTCATTCTTGAAGATATTCTTGTCTGGACAACAAGCAACATAACAAATGAAACCATCATCCTAATATTAGCCTTTATATATATATATATATATATATATATATATATATATATATATATATATATATATATATATATACATATATACACAGCTTATCTCTGACATCACAAGACCCAATGCAAAGGCAAACAAAGGCTTTATCTTGGACTGGATCTTGGTTTCTGACCCAGACAAAATTACCACCTCAGGGACTCTCCCAAATAGTATCAGTGACCACTCTCCAGCATTCATAATATGTAATCCCATCTCGATACCAAACACCCACCAATAAAGATACAGCAGAGACCTATTCCACTTCCCCACAAACACCTTCAATGACATTCTGCATAAAGCCATTTGGAACCAACTAAAATTTTTCCCACTTAACAAAGCCATAGAATTGTTTAATTCTTAATTTCTCAGGATCCTAAATAGTCTTGCCCCACACCTGTTAAATAGGATTAAGTCAAAACATGCAATTTGGCTTACAAAGTCCACAAAGCAAGTAATGTCCACTAGGGACAAAGCTTGGAAAGCCTGGCAAAAAAACAAACAAAACTTTGTCTAATCTCAATCTATATAAACAACTCCACAACCAGGCCAAATGCTTAGTCATCAAAAACAAAAAATAATACTTCCAGACCATCCAAGATCAACACAAACTAAACCGCAAGAAGTTTAGGTTTGTAATCAACTCCCTACTACAACCCTGGATCTAACAAGAACCGTTGCCTACACCCTGAAAAAACTCCACCTGAAATAGCCTCTCTAACAGTTACTTTATCAACACCATAACAAACCTTACTACCACCTTCCCACCTACTAATGCCAACTCACCAGGTATTCCACCTTTGCACTCACCTACGAATCCTCTTCCTTCCTTCCTTCACACTAACACCCATTCCCACCTCCACTATCAAAACAAAACTTCTTCATAAACTCAAGCCCTGTACTAATGCCCCTGATAACTTACCTGCTGAACACTTACAGTCAGCCTCCACCATCGCATACCCTATCAGCATCCTCCTAAACAGATCCATTCAGGAATCTTGCATACCTGATATTAGGAAGAAAGCATTTACTCTACCACCTCACAAAGGTGGCAACAACCCTGATATTTCAAATTTCTGCTCCGTTGCCATTCTCTCCCCAATCTCAAAAGTTCTAGAGAAATGTACCCATACCCATCTCCTCAGTCACCTGATACAACACCAAATCCTCTCTCCCACTCAGCATGGCTTTAGGTCAGGACATAGAACTAACACAGCCCTCATTTCATTCCTTGACACAGTAAACAGAGCATGAGATGCTGGAAACTTAGTCTCAGCATTATTTCTAGTTCTTTCTAAGGCATTTGACACCATATCACACTCCCTCTTGCTTAATAAACTCACCAGTCTCGGACTATCTCCCCCTACCATACTAGGGTTCAGTAACTGTCTCAACAATAGGGGGCAATCTACTAAACAGCTACATGCTTCCTCCCCTTTCATAGCCACAAACTCAGGCGTCCCCTAAGGATCAATACTGGGTCTCCTCTTATTCAGCACATTTGTCAATAACTTTCATTCCTCTCTCATCCATAGCACAAGTCATCCAATATGCAGATGACTCAACTATCATCTTCTCTGCTAAATCTGCCTCCACTTTACAGTATCTCACAGAGACCTGGATGTCCCACAACCATCTTGCTCTCAACCCAAATAAAACAAAACTATTAATATTTACCTCCACTAAATCCAGGACTGTGGACAAGTCACTATTCACCATTCACTCCCAAAATAACACCATTATTGAAGATGTCCCCAGCACCAAATTACAAGAAGTCATCATTGATGACAAGTTAACATTTGACCTGCACATTTACAGTAACATCAAAAAAACACATCAAAAACTAGGTGCCCTGTACAGGCACAACTATTTTCTCAGTCTCTTTACTAATAAGGCTCTGGCCTCTTCCTTCCTGCCTCCTAATCTTCTTTGTGGTGCTACTGTCCTCACAAAACTACAGTCCTCCTTGCAAGCAAAACTAGACTCTAGTTATAACAAAGTCGCCAGATTTGCTACAAATGCAAAACATTTTACCCATCATTGTTCCTCTCTACAACAACTTAATTGGCTAGAATCCCAACACTATTTCATAGGTTCATAGGTTGGTACTAGGCTATCGGCTCTAGGGTCTATACAAGCCAAGCCATAACAATTCCCTGGGTATTTTTTCCCACGCTATTTACTTCCCTGGACCCCTGTCTAGCAGGATGACTGATGTGATCCCCAGGGTGAATTTCCTTTCTCCCATCCAATCATCAAAGTTCCTTTTGAAGAGGGCCAAAGAGGCACTCTGCTTGACATGTATGGGCAGTCTATTCCAGAGTCTGGGGAGTCTCTGGGTCAGGAACCAATCCCTCCAGCATGTTTTGTTTATTGTGATGACAAGGTTTAGATCCCTGGAGCATGTGACTCTGAGGGATTGGGATTTCTTTAAGTGTAGCATGTCCAACAGCTCTGGGTTTGACATGGCCTTGTATGTTAAGCAGAGATCGCCTCTGAGTAGACGATATGCAACAGAGTATAGTTGGAGTTTTTTAAGGTGGTCAGCATAGAGCATCTGCTTTAGGCCAGTGATTCTTTTAGTGAGGTATTTCTGTGGGTTTCCAGTTGCTGCAGATGTCTTGAGATGTACATACCAAACAGGGTGTTGTATTCTATAATGGGTCTAATGAGGGATGAGTACAGTGGGACAATGACCTCCTTTTTTTCTGGATGAAAAGCCCTTAGTGATGAGGTGTGCAACATAGAAGGATTTCCTGACTGTTGTGGTGATGTGGTTATCAAAGGTGAAACCACTGTCCACCTGTGTTCCTAAGTCTCTCATCACCCTATCGGTGTTTAGTGTACTGCCACCTATGTGGTAATTCATGGGTACATGGTTTTTCCCAATGGGGATAACTATACACCTCATGGCATTGAGCTTGAGCCCATGGCTCTCGCACCAATCATCTGTTTCTGTAAGGCCCTTTTGTAGAATATCTACATCATTTGGAGATTCAGTAATGGCTCCCAGTTTGCAGTCATCTGCAAACTTTGTTAGCCAGAGTCCCTCAGTGTTGGCCTGTACTTCAGAGAAGTAGATGCCAAACAAGAGCGGTCCCAAGACTGAACCCTGAGGTACTCCACTTGTTACTTGTCTAGAGCTGGATTTGGACTTGGCTACTTTTACAGTGTGGGTTCTGTCACACATTCCTACAACTAACTACAGCCCATAAGCTCATCTACCACCCAGAATCTTGCCCTTCCCTTTCTTCCATTTTGTCCATGTATCATCCAAACTGGCTCCTAAGGTCTGAAAACAAAATGCTACTATCCATTGAGAAACCCAAAGCCGGCCAAATGTTGTATTCCTACAATGTATCTAAAGCATGGAATAATCTCCCCCCATTACTCAAAGCAACTAGCAACTTGACCTCCTTTAAAAATTCCCTCAAACTGCATCGCTCATCTAAATGGCTATGCCCCTGTTCCAAAACACACAACCACAACTCTTGACTTCACCTCCCAGTGCTATACCTCTAACCTTTCACATCAATTTCCATCCTTCTCCCTGTCACTTTCATCTGGCCTATCCAGCCTCCCCACTTATACCCCTCTCTATCTTTCACTCTGTACTTAATCTCCTCACAGCTACTCACCTGGAATTTATCACTTTTTTGTGTACTTGAATCCAGCCTGTGCATCAATGTAAGCAGTGGCGGCTGGTGACTTCAAATCAAAGGGGGGCTGCAGGAGACAGATGAATGGGTGGGGTCAATGGGAATGGGTGTGGCCAACTAGAAAGGGGAGGAGCTATGATCAAAACCACAAAAACTGTTACTTTAATTAAATACGCTGCCCTGGGTGCCAAACCATCATTATGAGAGTCCAATCAAGAAAAAAGGAAAGTGTAGAAGAAAAAAAAAATTTCAATCCATTGGCTGCATGGCAGCTTACTTAAGATCTAGCTGGAAACAAAAAGGTTGTGAGGCATGAAAAAATAAATTACTTTTTAAATACATTACTGGGATGCCAGTTAAAATCAAGTATAAAAAAACAAGCAGCACTCAACTCAAACCACTTCTCCTTGCACTGCGGTTCTAATTATAATTTATATTCAGCTTTATTAAAGTACCAAGTAACATGCTGAAAGTAGCAATCTCTGTGATACCCCCACTTATAAAAATGTTTCCTATCCAAAAAAGACCTGCTGCCTGACAACAACTATCTACTTGTTTCATGGGGAAAACATGATCAAAGTAAAAAATGAAAAGCAAACAAGAAATAAGCTCAACATACATTGCTTAAAGGATTATTGTACAGGTAATGGACCACAGGTAATGGACCACACATGATAGATTGGCATTCTGTTTAGTTTGCAGGTAAAGCCTGTAATGAGCTCTTAAAATAATGTAATCCTGTCCTTTATTACAAATACTGTCATATGCATTTCAATACCCAAGGCTTATATGTTATCTAGTTATGTAAGTATTCTCTGCATGACAACAACAGAAAGGCTTTCAATGCTGGCAATTCATTAACAGTATGCTTATTAAAACTTACTTGCATCTTACAATCTCAGACAAGCTTACCAGATGGTCATTAAAGCATTGCTACTTAAACACAGAGCAACAGGCACTTTCTGAATAATAAACATAAATCAACAGTATAAAAATATGACAGAAACCAGAACATTTTGCAAAATCAAGGACAGATGAAAAGCCATTGTAGTACTTGTGTCTACCTTGGATGGGGGATAGTCTGCACATTTACACTGCATAACTGTTCCTTGCCTTGCCTGGACACATCCAGAGTCACTACATAGGGGCGTGGGGTGCAACAAGTATGTCACAATTTGAAATGTCTCTGGCTGACTGTGATGGCCCTGACACATTTGTCATACCTCTCAACCTCAGAGCAAGAAATCTGGGCAAAGCCATACACAGAAGTGGGACAAAGGACCAAAAATAAAGACAATTTTTAAATATTGCTCTTATAAACTTAGAAAGATAATAGAATAGTAGGTCTTGCATTAGTATGAATTTTCTGAAGGGTATGAAATCTGAAACTGAAATGTCTGTCATTATTTTCTAACTTCAGTCTTTAATGATTTGCCACTAATTTGCCAAAAAAACACAATTTTATGAAAAATGGACCAAAAATGTGATGCAAAAATATAAAATAGCCACACAATACAGCTGGGAACCTGCAAAGAAGGGACACTCTTTAATATTAGTACTGCTAACTCGAGCAGCTGACAAAATAAAAGAATCTACATGCATTTCTGAAATAAAAGCAATCTATAACTGATTATTACAGTTATTTATTAATTGTAAACCCTCCATGTTTTCTTCTAAAATTGCCATTTTGCGGAGAGATTATTAGGGGAAGAGCAACATTTTGAGCCAAAATTGGTTACAGTTGAGAGGTTTGGATATGCCTAATTCTATAAAGCAATTTATTTGCACGCACCTCTCAACCTGTTAATGCAGGAAATCAGGACAAGACCAAATATATATATAAAGGCTCAAATTCTAAACCTACCACCCTAGAAAACAAAAATGGGAAGAAACTGAGGGTAATGCTGCTCAATGCCAGAAGTCTAAATCTCAAAATGCACGCACTCGAGGCCCTTCTCAGTATGGAGAACATCGATGTCTGTGCTGTAACTGAAACCTGGTTCAAAGCTCCTGAGAGCACCCCGGCACTATTAGGTTTTACCTCATATCATGTGTTCCGGCCCCAAAACCTGGACCACACCACAAAAGGAGGGGGTGTATCCATATTCATAAAGGATACCCACACCTCCAGGTTGGTGGCAACGCACAAAGCTTCGCAAACCGTCCAGGTGCAACTAACCATAGGCAAAACTGCTCTACAAATTGTAGCATGCTACAGGCCACCCTCTCAAACTCAGGAACCCCACACAGCCTTCCTGAAGACACTGGAGGGTATAAATGTATCTCCAAACACTATCATATTGGGTGACTTCAACTACCCGAATATAGACTGGGAACATTACTCAAGCCCTAACTTTCTAGCCCAACGGTTGCTGGAGTTCATAAATTCAAATGCCATGATACAGCTAGTCACTGTTCCCACGAGAGGAGAAAATATACTAGATCTCATTATCACAAACATGGGGACAAAATGCTCCACACAGGAAGTATATCCCTCATTGGTGAGATCTGATCATAAGCTAATCTCACTGGAAATCCACATCCCGCCCCCACCCCAAACAAAAAAGACCACAGTGAAGAACTTCTCTAAAGCAAACTTCACACTACTCAAGACTGGTGTGGTATCCTTCAAGGTCCCTGAGCCAGTGGAAACCACAACCCAAGCTGCGGAAGCCCTTACAAATGCCTTCTATGAACACCTCCAGGACTGCATGGATCAGGCAATCCCAAATAAAACCAAAACTCTTTCCACAAAGGGCAAACGTCCGGTCTGGTGGACCCCAGCCATTAACAAACTTTACAATAAGAGGAGAAAGCTATTACATGATAGAACAAAATCCATGAAAGGGAAGTCACCCCTGATCATTATTAGTACATAAAATACGAGCACTCATAAAATCAACTAAGGCCAATTTTGAGAGAAAAATTGCCATGGATTCAAAGGACAATCATAAGGCCTTTTTCAGCTATGTTAGGAACCTCGGTGGAAACTCCCAGATATGCTCAGAATTAGTCCAAAATGATACAAAAATCACTGAACCCACAGACATTGCCAACATACTGGCAGACAGGTTCAGTGCAAACTTCACCCCCCCCCCTAAAGGAGAGATAACTATCCCAGCGGATTGTAGCCTCCCAGACATCTCAAATGCGCAGGTGAAAGCTGCTCTCTCTAAAGCTAAAAACACAGCATCAATGGGACCGGATGGTGTCCCGGCTGTGTGCTACACGAGCTAAATGAGGAATTAAACCCGCACATAAGGCAGCTGTTTAATCTCAGCCTTACCACAGGATACATGCTCAAGGAGTGGCGTACGGCATCTGTGGTCCCACTCCACAAAGGCGGTGCCTCTACGGACCCTGGTAATTACCGCCCCATAAGCTTAACAAGTCTAGTCTGCAAAGCTATGGAGAGGATCATAATGGAGCTCATAAACAAAGATATAGGGGACTTGCAGACATTGGACCCGACCCAGTTTGGCTTCGTCAAGGGCAGATCATGCCTTTTGAACTTGGTCGACTTCTTCGAAACAGTCACCAAGGCCACTGATGAGGGAAAGGCAGTCCATACAGCCTACCTTGACCTTGCAAAGTTTCGACACAATACCCCACTCGGGTATTGTAGAAAAACTTACCAGCTTAAATGTAAACCCATATGTCACAAGATGGGTTGCAAACTGGCTTAAGGACAGAACCCACAGGGTTAGAGTTGCTGGCGCTATGTCAGACTCCAAGCCGGTCACAAGTGGTGTCCCACAGGGCTCGGTCCTTGGCCCCTATTGTTCGGCATCTACTTCTCAGAAGTACAGGCCAACATGGGAGGACTTTGGCTGACAAAGTTTGCAAACGACTGCAAACTGGGCGCCATAGTGGAAAGTGCATCGGACACGGATATCCTTCAGAAGGGACTCACGGAAACAGATAGCTGGTGCCAGAGCCATGGCCTGAAGTTAAACGCCAAAAATGTATAGTCATACCCTTCGGGAAAAACAAGGTAACCCCAAGCTACCATATAGGTGGCAATCCACTAAGCACAGAAGAGGTTATCAGGGACCTGGGGACCCAGGTTGACAGTGGCCTTTCTTTTGACACTCACATTGCTAAAGTGGTTAGAAAGACCTTCTACATTGCCCACCTGATCATGAAGGGATTCACATCCAGATCTAGTGAGGTCATTGTTCCCCTGTACTCTTCACTTATCAGACCAATGATTGAGTACAATGCCCCATTCGGGATGTATCTCACCCGACATCTGCAGCAATTGGAGAGACCCCAAAAGTTCCTCACCAAAAGGATAAAGGGACTCCAAAATCTGTCTTATGCTGCCAGATTGAAGAAACTCCAGCTCTATTCAGTCACATACCGTCTGCTCAGAGGTGACATGTGCCTGACATACAAGGCCATGTCCAACCCGGAATTAATGGACATGCTCCACCTCAAAAAATCCAAATCCACCAAAACCACTAGAGCAAGCGATTTAAACCTTAGCACGGATATAAATAGGATGTGCTGGAGGGATAGATTTATCACTCAGAGACTCCCTATGCTGTGGAATAAAATCCCGGTCCATGTGAGGCAGAGCACCTTGCTGGCTCTGTTCAAGAGAAATCTTGACCTGTGGATGGGAGATCGTAGGTTTACCCCGGGAATCATCTCTGTGTCACTGCTGGACAGAGGCACAACAAACTAATGGGCACAGTATTTTTTCATATAAGGGGTGGCGTAAGCCACAAAACTTTGGGCTAGGCTTATAAATGCCTTAGAGCAGATAGCCTAGTATAAACCTATGAACCTATGAACATATAAACAGTACTAAAAATTGCTCTTGTATAAACTGAGACAGTTGATAGAATAACAGGTCTTGCTTTAGCATGCATTTTTCTGAAGGTTATGAAGTCTGAAACTCAGTGTCCGTCATTATTTAGTGACTTCATTCCTAAATGATTTGACAGAAAACCACAAATTGTATGAGGAACAAACAAAAAATAAGAAGCAAAAATCTCTTCATTCTGCAAAAATCTGGACATTTGAGAGGTATACTTCAGCCGGGGCTGTCTGAGTTTGCTGCCCTTCCCCCCTCTCACAAAATCATGGTCAAATGGAGCTCCCCCCCCCCCACAGCCATTCCAATGAACCATTACTTGGCTATTTCACCTCATTTACCATAAACACTAACTAGGAAAAGCCGAAAAACAAAAACCATAAACACTAATGTGCATACTGCTTTACTTCTGCGATGATTTGAACTTCATTTGAAAGTTTTATTTTGCATTTTACAGCGCAAACACTATTAGAGATCATATCTGCTAAACAAAGCAATGCAGTTTCACAATGAAAACAGACTTAGCATTAAAACTTCTCTGCCCTTGAAAACTCACATTCCCTGAAACAGCATTGAAACCCACATTCAAAGAAAATACATTTTGCCAGTGGCAGATTAACTTTGGGTTTGGACTGTTTTCAAATCACAGGCCCTTTGCACACGAAACATACACATGCTCTTTCATGCACCTTCCTGATTGTATTAAATTATATTCCTTGTACAATACAGTACAGTTTTAGAGGGTGTTTTCAATTTGTTTTGAAATTTTTCCAGTAAACAATGAAACAAAATGCATGCACCACACCAGTAATGACAAAACTGCCCAATTCAGAACATTTCCATCATAAAAGTCGACTCAAACTTCTACAGTCCACCAGTATCAGTACATATGCACAATCTCTGAAGTAAAAGTCATCTAAATAATTCCACATTAAAGAGATCTGTAACTAATGAAGAGGCTGCTGCTAGCAAACAACTTTGTATTTCATTGTTTCATCTACAAATAAAGTGCCCGTTACCCTTGAGGAATAAATTGCCCCTTTTGGAATGTATCTCACAAGACATCTGCAGCAGCTAGAAAGGCCAAAGTACCACCTCACAAAGAGGATTACTGGCCTCAAACAGATGCCCTACACTGACAGTCTCAAAAAACTCCAGCTTTACTCCGTAGAATATCGCCTACTCTGAGGTGATCTCTGCCTAACATTTAAAGCTATGTCAAACCTAGAGCTATTGGACATGCTACACCTAAAGAAATCCCAATCCCTCCGAGCTATATGGTCTAGGGACCTAAACCTTGTCACCACAATTAACAGGACATGCTGGAGGGACAGATTCCTGTCCCAGAGACTTCCCATACTCTGGAACAGGCTACCCATCTATGTCAAGCAAAGTTCATTAGCACTCTTCAAGAAAAATCTTGATGAGTGGATGGGAAATAGGAAATACAACCCAGGGATCACTTCTGTGTCTCTGCTCCGACAGTGGCACAGGAAAATAACTTTCTTGGGTGGTGTAAGCCAGGGAACCTTGTTGGCTAGGCTTACGTAGGCCCTCTGGCAGATAGCCTAGTACCTATGAACCTAGAAATGCCAAATGCAGCCCCTTTT
The DNA here is from genome assembly GCF_019279795.1 of Protopterus annectens. NCBI lineage: Eukaryota > Metazoa > Chordata > Ceratodontiformes > Protopteridae > Protopterus > Protopterus annectens. The sequence goes on along the minus strand of NC_056748.1, from coordinate 121,456,359 downwards.
TTACCACAGAGCTCCTAGATTCAGATTAACTCCAATGGTAGTACAGTAGGGTACAGTACAAGAATCAGTGGTTATGCAGAGCATTAGATCTGGACCAACAGTTATGCAGGATCCAATGTTCTCACTGCCTGTCTTTATATGGTTGCTAAGATATGCAGCATGCCTTTTACTTGTGTATCTGTTTAACCTTGTCATTTCTGAATGTTAAAAAAATGTCATGAAACTGGAAAAGACAAACCCAATAGCATTAGTCTCATCTGTCACAAATTTTGCAGAAGGTTCCTGTTTTGGCCTCATATTTTTTCTTCCAGTCCCTCATAATATTTAATTTTCTGGTAAATCACCGAAGATTACAGTCAGTCAAAAATGCCAGACATACAAGTTTCATACATTTTGTGTTCTTCAAAAAATGCATAGTTACTTAAGATTCTGCTCTAACTTTGTAAGAGAATAGAGTGTTTGTGTCTTTTGGCTTTTCCCGGTTAGGGGTCGCCACAGCGGAACTCCGGTTCGATAATGATTGGCAGTAGAGTTTTACGTGCTGGCTTGCCGGGCGTAATGCACAACCTTCAATGAAGGAACACCCGTTCATGCATATTGCCACACAGAAGACGCTCTAACTGAGAATCGAACGGGCAACGTCTAACTGTGAGGCGACAACGCTACCGCAGTAACACCACCGCAGTGTTCTTGTAAGAGAATAGAGTAATATTTAAAAAATTGTCCCTGATTCTGGGCTTTTGTGTCTAATTACTTTTTTGATACTTCAGCACAAAAGTAAAGAGGTAAGCCCAAAAGTTAAACAATTTCATCTAAAGCACATTAGTAGACTTCTTTCAAGTTTTACTTTTGCCCAGCACATTAAAGTCTACTGATGTGCTGTACAAAAGTACTTAACTTTTAACTTATTCCTAAATTAACTAAGAGAATTTGTCACAATGGTGTTGCTTAGCTTTATACTATTTTACTTACTTGCCTACAACTGACTGCTATGTCTTTTATAATATCCATGTCCCTGCCATTAAGCGTTTGACACACTTGTCACTCTCATCTGCTAAAAGGATCTCTCACCGACTCAAATGCTGTCCTTGAGTGTAACTCTGACTGACCTGTCAAAACCATGCATTTATAATACACCTGCACATTTCCCTTTGACCTACTCTAGTTTTTTTACAAGATGACAATTTTTTTTTAATCCCTGAAACTTCTGGGCATTAGCAATTCCATGAGAAAACACAGTGCACACATTTAAACAGGGTCACTGGCACATACTGTGCATATGCAAAATTTAGCCACCCAAGCATAAAAACAAATAGTCATGGTACGATTAAAAAAACTTATCCAATTAACAAATGTTACTTCAGCACATAAGCTAAGTAAAATGAGTTAGTGTTGAACATAAACTTAATTTTAAAGGCAAAAATCTTTGCTGCTAAATTTTCTAAAGTATAGTGTTCCGTGGTATAGTGGACTCCCCCTAAAGTTATAATGTGTGTGACTGCCCAAAATTTCATAGGCCACTACTGCAGTTTAGTTTTACCAGCAGCAGCAAGAACACACAATACTGTGACCCCAGAAAGAATGCGGTGACCCTGTTAACAGTATACTTACTTTAATTCTGCACCTTGAACCTTCACTCTGTTCTTTTCTTCTTTTTTCTTCTTCTTTCTTCTGTTCTTCTTTCTTCTGTTCTTCCTTCATTCTCTCTCTAGCACACCCAAAATCCCGTCCAGTTCAATCCAATGGCAAAACAAAAAAAATTTTTTTTTTAAAAAGGTAAAATATACCGTAAAAAGAAAATAAAGA
>NC_056748.1:121269553-121449553 GCF_019279795.1 Protopterus annectens | reverse complement strand
CTGTATATCTGTTCTGTAGTCCTCACACATACTGTTTTGAGGTGCTGCAATTCTTCTTCAGCTCCACCTGCTTCCTCATTTTCCTGAGGTGCTTGAGCCCTAATTATTTCCTTGAACTCTTGTGCTTTCACTCCAGTCAACTTCCAGATATTTAGCCTAGTCTCTGTTGACCTTAGAGTCTTCTCTGACCACTGGTTGCAGCTATGGTAACCAATGTGGTTTATGTTGTGATCTTACGGTTTCACCGTGGATGATTTTGCAATCTCTGATTCTATTCCATGGTTCTTTCCATACTAGGAGGAGAAAGTCTACCTGAGCTGCATGATAGTCACTCTTTTTTTTTTTAATTTTTTGCCCCCCTGCTCATCCCCAGTTCCCCAGTTCTATGCTAGGTATGCCAGGAAGTCTCCTACCTCTTACTCTCTGAACTTAATCTGGAATTGCTGGGGCAAGTCAATGATTCAAAAGGTGTCCTGAGGGCTCATCTGATTTTGTTTTCATCTGGAGGAGTTCTTTTATATTGATGAGTGCCCTGCCACTCAGGAAGGGCACATCTATCTCTCCCTGCTGCTTCATCAGTTGCCAAAGTCCTTTATGCCATTATGCCACTGCAGTGGAGTCCACATTGACTACTGCTGTATATGACCTTGTGACTGTCTCTCTTGCTGAACCATGTGTTGGCCACCATCAAGCCATTTGCCAGACTGGAATCTACAATGGCCCCTCCTTTTTTATTTTTGTTGTCCTGTGCATATAGACCAAGGTATCCCTCATATGCTGTTTTGTCCATCCTGATATGTGTATTCAGATCCCCCATTCTCAACACCAACTCATTTTGTCCTGCTTTATCTAATAGGTCCTATAACCGCTACCTGAATGTTCTCTTTTCCTTGCCATCACAACCCTACTGTGAGACACAGGCTGAGATTATGAATAGTGGCAGTATGTCCCTTACCCTTACACTGGAGTCTGATTGCCATAAGTCTGCCACGTCTTCTAATGACATCCCTCACTATCGTCTGAAGCCTCTGCATCACAATTCCCTCACCATTTCTAGTATGTTCCCACCCAAGTAGTAGATTCTAGATCCCAAACCAACAAGGGAAGCTGAGGATTGTGATCACTACAAACAGATATACAACACAACACACACACACACACACACACACACACACACACACACACACACACACACACACACATGCACTCACAGTCATAAACACACATATACAGTACACTTTTATTTGTAACTTTTCATCCATCACTGGAGTATTTATTTCATTTATTCAGCTTACTCTTCCTGGTATCAATTGCATAACATAGTTCCTCTCTTGCTTTCCTATTAATAGCGTACCTGTTTGTTTATTCATTTATTTAGTTAGTTATTTCCATTTGCTTTCTGGGGTAGAACAGTAATCCACATGGACTTTTCTCAGAGTCAGCCTGGAAACCCTGGTTAAGTGATCGCTTTAATGGTGTTTACTGCTGTTTGTAAGAAATATGTGTTTTAATATTCCACAGAGCTGTATAACAAAATCAGCATGAGTTCTAAAATCAAAACAGAACACTAAAACTGGTTGAAGGTGAAATTCTTTGTTAGTATCTTGTCATAAAATTAGAAACAAATGGAAAACAAAAAAAACTGTTTAAATCTCGAGCACTGCATCAAACTTAGTGACTTGTCATACAAATTAGAAGTAAATGGGCAATCAGTTCAGGTACTTTGCATGGATTTGCAAGACAGTTTCCTTGTCTGACCCTGAGGCAGCCTTCACAGCCTTTCACAGTCCTAGTAAACACATTCACTAGCCACTGGGTATTTGCATCTTAGTATGAGTTGTATCAGAATGACATTAATAACATTTGGCTGACCTTCTCGCCAGCCTAATCAACTGCAAGCACCTCGTGCCTCAGATTATTCAGATTTTCCAGACAATTTCATAATATTCCTTTAAAGAAACATACAATCAGTGAAAGAGATATGTTTTAGATGTATGTTTTAAAATAAGCTTCTATTCTGCAGAATGTGTTTACTGACATAAGGCACAGGACGTGTTCTTTTGGTTTTAGGGATAAGAGAATATGGTATTTAATAAGCATGAGGCTAAATTTTGGGTCTATATTAGATCACTGAATGCTTAAAAAAGTGAACGGTGATTAATCGACCCTATGTAAGTGAAAGCTTACAATGTGTAAGTGTCAGAACAGCGATTTTTTTCCAAGGGAAAAAAAATCGTTGTTCCAAAAAAAAAACAAAAAAAAAATTCAAACATTACATTGTGGGAAGCTTTGCCCCCACACCCCCTAACTTAAATATACCAACTCTGAGACCCCACTACAGTGCCAACTATGGCAAAGTACAGAAGCGGCCAAGTGAATTCTTTCCTAGGGAAAGAATTTGCTTAACAGTCGCTTTGATATTTTGCGTTTTCAGCCTTTTAAGTACGACCAAGACGCATTCGACAGAATGCATCTTAGGTCTGCTACTATAGACCCTAAATTTCTTTGATGCATGATATGCCATTTTGCAAGCAGATTTAAAACAGATGACTGTTTAGTTTGTTTTTCCAATATATATGTAAGGATGGGACTGCAGGAAGTCTCTACCTAAGCTGAGTGTCTGTAAAAAAATGTCATAGATCTGTCTCCCATAACCCTATCTTACATGCATTAAAAATTAGGAGCCAGGTTCACTCTAATGTTATTAGCATTATTTTGAACTACCACCTAGGAAGCACTTTATTTCTCCTTAGAGAAAAGAGGCAGAAAAACAAGGAAGGTTTTGCCAGCTGTTTCAGAGTAAAGCTAATAAAATAATGCAGAACATGAGACAGTAAACTAATGGTGACTTGATGAAAGACTGAAAGACCTGCTGAAATTTTATTGATGTGCTTTATGCAGCTTTCTACGTCATACAAAACGTTCCATGAATTTCCGGCAAAGAAACTTTTCATAGTTAAAACTACTTCCATTCAGCTGTTAGTACTATTAGCAGTAGAACTTATGTCTTAGCTGAAAATGTATGCTGAAGGCACTTGTAGGTGTATATTGCAGTGCAATCATATTTCACAATTATACAGTGTTGTATTTGTACACACTAATTTGCTGATCTGTTTGTTGTCATTACTTGCTCCTAAGCATAATTTCAGTCATGAAATAATTAAATAATGTTAGATGGCATTCTGTAAATCTGTACTTCCTTTACTGAAATATAAATTTTGTATCATCAGAGTACGAATATTGATGCATCTATCTGTCTATATCTCAAAAAAGGGAAATCTAATTGTCCAAGATCTCTTTGTCTCAGGGTATGACTTTGGAAGTGTCTTTTATCTGCTGGTATAAAAATATTACATTTGAGTTGAATTCCTGCTTATCCTGCTGAGCTCCATTTGTGCCTGATGGAGAGTACTTCTTAAACAATCTGAATTACAAGTATATTTTTCACATTTTATTTAATCAGTGTTTCTTATCAGCACTGCACTGGTTGTATTTATTTGCTTATCAATACTGCATTGTTTTTTATTTATTTGTGTAACAGTTCTGCACTAGTTTACTGCACTGTTTTAATTTATTTGCTTGACTGAATTATTTACTTTTCTGTGAAACCATTTATATAATTGCTGATCTGTGGTTGAATTTTTGTATAGTTTGTGTCTTTTGCTGTTGCCCTCCCCTAATGTAAATTTGATAAGTTACACTCCTCCCAGTCCCATCTCATTAGTTCATTCTACCTAATACAGAGATCATTTGGAAGGTCAAACCCCTTAGTTCCTTAACCTTGAATTTTCTTCTGTTCCTCCTCTCTCCCTTTCCACTTTACTAACAAAAACAAAAACACTTTATTCAGCTTCTTTTACTGTATTTGTGTTTTCTCCTCCTGCTCCATTTCTTCATCTTGCTTTTTCTGCTATTTGGTGCATCTTGTTCTCTAAAGTGTTCAATTGCATCTTTTCTGTTGCATTTGTTACTGCTTGCTTACAGTCTGTTTAAATTGTAAGTGTTATTCTAAGTGTCTTAGTTTTGGTTTAAGCACTTGGGCTTTAGGCTAACCCCTTAGTTCTCCCTGACCTTTTTTCTTAGATTCTGAAAAATATGGATGGACAATTTCCTACAGTTTCTCCTGCCAGTCTGGTTGATATGGGCATCCTTAGACAGTGTAGCAACTGCCTTATGTACACAGATAATCACCTACTACTACCACCTAGGAACACAATTTGCGAGAGATGCAGTTACATTAGGAACCTACAGTCCAAGCTCTTTCCCTCACAAGCCAATATATTTGGCACTGAGAAGGTTGTCAATACAATTGCTACACCTCAAACACCATCCACACCTACACAACATGCACCCACATATGTGGAGGTCCTCAACAAAAACATAGACAAACAAAGGAGACCTCCGAGGCAAACACACATGCCACAGCCATCCACACTACATACCACACATAGTTCATACACCTGTGTCTCACAACCACTAAGGCTTAACCATAAACTAAACATATTAGTCATAGGTGACTCCATTGTGAGACACAGATGTGCCTCTCACCAGGCTGGATAAGACGATCACAGTTAGTTGTCTGTCAGGGGCCAGAATCCACCATATCACACATGCACTCAAGTCTCTCAACAACAGGTACTGTTATGACTCTATCATAGTCCATGTTAGTGTGAATGACTTGAGATGTACCTCCCTGGACTATGTGAAGAGAGACATGATTGAACTCACTGCATATGTGTCCTAGGCAGGTATGTCCTTAGCCTTAAGCAGCATTCTACTGTCACCCAGAATGATGCCTGAATACAAACAGAAAATGATTGACTTTAACAACTGGCTTAGTTTCTGGTGCCATTCCAGAGGGATCCAGTACCCGACAGCCTGGGAAGATATGATCGACAGACCACGATGCTTTGTCAGAGATGGCCTGCATCTGTCTCACCTGGGTTTCAGGATTCTGACAAAGGCTCTTGCCTCCCCTATAGTGCCTTTTTAGGAAAAGTGATGAGGTTAAAACTAGCAACATAAAAATTTCAACAAAACACAAATTAAAGGTCATGCTGCTAAAAGCTAGGAGTCTAAACATGAAACTGCACTCATTGCAGGCATTCCTAACTCTGGAAAATGCTGACATCTGTGCAGTCACAGAAACCTGTTTCAAAGCTGCAGACAGCACCCCTGCCATACCTGGTTACTCATCCTGTCATACATTTAGACCCCAAACTGTGAGTAGTAAAGCCAAATGAGGTGGAGTTTCAAGCAACTGCATTAATCTTGTACTGGACTTCAATTTCTCAATTTCTTTACTTTCAATGGCAAACACTACAAACAAAAAACTGGTATAGCAATGGGGGCTGCCATGGCTCCCAGCATAGCTAACATAGCCCTGGGCAAATGGGAGGAGGACTTTGTGTTAAACAACACAGACTACATGCAGCATATCACATGCTATTTACATTTTATTGACAATGTCTTTATTATGTGAGAAGGTGACACCTTGCAGCTTGGAGATTTTATCACTTACCTCAATCAGACAACCCCCTTCCTGAAGTTTACCTCTTCCCATAGCTGTACTTCGACCACTTTCCTAGATATGCAGATTTCCAATAACAGAATCACCACTGATCTATTCAGAAAACCAACAAGGGATAACTTATTACTCCACAGTAAAAGTCTACATCCTACAAAAACCAAGTATAATGTAGTGAAATCCCAAGGTTATAGATTAGCTCGAATTACCACAGAGATGGAACCATTTTTGAGAAACCTGAACAACTTAGAGAATGATTTTCTAGTGAGAGGCTATGAAAGTCAGATGTTAAAAACATCCTGGAACCCATTATAGAACTGAAAAGGACTGAAACACCTTCACTCAACCTCCCCAGTAGAAAAATGTTAAGTAATCCCACAGAGAATAACAAATGCAAAAATAGCTGCATCCTGACATACACTTTGGATTATCACAGTATCAAAAATATTATTGAAGAAAACTGGGACATTGTCACAGGAAACCTTTTTCTGGTTAACATCTTAGGTGAAGCCCCATCATTTGTTTATAGGAAGGCCAGGAATATTAGAAGTTTTGTTGAATTTAAACCTAGACCATGTGGGAAAAGCACTAAAAGATGTGGAACTAATTGTACATTTTGTATATTTATACAGCAAGGTGATAGTTTTTATTGCCCTTATTTAAAGAAGATCATTAAAACCAGTGCAGGGGGTGACTGTAACACTAAAAAAGTAATTTACAGGGCACAGTGCAATGAATGTGATGCATTCTATGTGGGCAAGACTGTAAATAAACTCAAGCGAAGGATTTCATGTCATCTGTCAGAAATCCACTCTGGATGTAAAAATAATGCACTAGCCAAACACCTTTCTCTTCATAAAAGACACACAAGTTTTAAGTTCCAGATCCTGGATCGCATAGACATGGGTGATCTTGAAGGAGACATCTCGAATATTCTGGAGAAACATGAACTCATGTGGCAATTAAAGCTGAACTCTTTTAGAAAGCCAGGACTTCACTACTACTGTTCAATTAAAAGTGCACTGGAACTTAGAAAATTGCCACATTGTTTTCATGACTAATTGTATTTTATTTTATTTTTTTTTCTACAAATTGGTTTTAAATACTGTTTTAAATCATTTGAAATTTAAGTGTATATTTTGTTTCCATCATCATACATAATTTTTTTTTTATTTTTTTTTTTTCTGGTTCTCTTTTTTTCCACTTTATTCAAAATGATGGTAATAACAATACTAACTAATTATACAATTATATAGGTTTTTAGGGTTCTTGTACACAGACCTGAAGAAGTCTAGAAGGACGAAAGTTATCTTTGTTAATAATAGGTTATGAAAATAGAAACTGATTTTTACATGCAAAATGTATATGGATATATTTATATATAATTTTTGATCGCAAAATGAACTAAGGTTGATATATTTCCACCATGTAGTATATTGCCTTGTATAAAATCACAGACTTAATAATCTACTTAATAATTTGGTTAAATAAGATGTACCATTAAAGTACATTAGGGCTATATATTATTATGACAGCTACTAGGTAGGGCAGGACCAGCTCGAATGTCACACTGATGGGGGAAGGGATGTGAATTTAACATGTGTACCAATAACACTTTGTTTTTCAGCACAATAAACTACTTCCATGCCTGATAAAAAGTATATATATATTTAGAAAGCTTGTGAGGAAATTATTACTCTATTTTTGTTTTACTTTGATCGCTTGTCTGTGTACTTAATAAATGATTTTCGACCGGAAACAGACTGCCTGCCTTGCTTGGATTACTTTCGAATACTTAGTAATGCTGTAGAATTATATATTTTCTATTATTACTTTTTGACTTGACGAGTTTACATTCACTACTTCTACTACTATTGTCTGATCTGATTAATATACAGTGATTAACTAGAAATATATGGACTGAAAATCTTCCACACAGAGAAGTTTCTTACACTGTTTAATATATATTAAAGACATACACACCTCCAGGCTGGTCAAACAGTATGATGCACAGGAGACACTCCAGGTGCAGTTAACTATTGAGAAGACTGTTATACAAATCATAGCTAGCTACCAGGCCCCAAATCTGACCCAAGATGCCCAAACTGCCTATCTAGACCTCTTCGACTCTATCAAGATTCACCCCTGTACCCAGATCCTGGGTAACTTTAACTACCCAAACAGACTGGAAGAACTACTCTTGCCAGAACACAAAAGCCCAGAGATTCCTCAATTTTGTCAATGCAAATGCTTTGGAACAGCAAGTTGATACCCCCACAGGAGGTGATACTATCTTGGACTTGGTATTAACCAATATGAGTAACCTCTGCAGCATCCCTACAGTGTCATCCTCCCTTGTAAGATCCAACCATAAAGCAGTCATGTTCGAAGTCACCATCTCCCCCAATCCCCTCTAGCTAGGGTAAATCAAAAAATTTCTCCAAAGCTGATTACAGCCTCCTGAGGGATGGTATAAACAACTTCACAGCCCCCGCCCCCTCTCTAGGAACTGGCACCAGTATCCAAAACTACACCAAATTACTATACAAACATTTATATAGAGGCATGGAGTCAGGAATACCTGACAAGACTAAATCATCCTCTGTAAGGATGAGTAAATCTGTCTGGTGGACATCTGGAATAAATAAACTCCATAGCAAAAGAAAAAAAAATTGCTGTCCAGGACCAAGAAGGAGCAGGTGCCCAACTGGACGCAATCACTCCTTAGCCTGAACGAGCAAATAAGAGCACTAGTGAAATCCTCCAAAGCAAACTTCAAGTCCAAATTGGCCACATCTACTCGAGACAATCATAAGGCCTTCTTCACATATGTCCATAATCTCAAAGATAGCACCCAGATCTGTTCAGAACTGGTGGTCAAGGGCACCACATATACAAATTCCAGAGATATAGCAAACTTGCTGGCTGACAGATTCAGTGAAATTTCACCCCACTGCCCCCCCCCATCAATAAATCAGGACATTCCCAGTATCGGCCCCATTCCCCTTGTATCTAGGGATCAGGTCATCACTGCTCTCTCAAAAGCAAAAAATACACCCTCCATGGGACCTGATACCATCCCAGGCTGCATCATATATGAACTCAGGCAAGAACTTGCTGCACCATTAGGTGCCCTATTCAACCAAAGCCTGAGTGCCAGTTTTGTCCCAGCTGAGTGAAGGACAGCCACCGTCATCCCTTTACACAAAGATGGAGTGTCCACTGATCTGGAAAATTATAGACCCATCAGCCTAACTAGCCTGATCTGCAAGGCCAAGGAATGGATTACCATAGACCTCATTAACAAGGACATTGGCAACCTCCAAACACTCGATCCCACACAGTTTGGATTCTTCAAGGGGAGGACATGTCTGTTAAATATGGCCAACTTTTTTGAGACAGTCACCAAAGCCATGGATGAGGGGAAGACAGTGCACACTGCCTACCTTGACCTGGCCAAAGCTTTCAACACTATTCCCCACTAGGGCATAATAGATAAACTCTCTCAACTAGGCATCAATCCATATGTTACCAGATGGGTATCCAGCTGGTTTACTGATAGAACCTACCTAGTCAAATAGGGGATGCCACCTCAAGCAGTTGACCTGTATTGAGTAGCATTCACCAGGGATTAGTCTTGGGGCCTCTGTTATTTGGTATATACTTTTCTGAGGTACAGGCCAAAAACAGTGGGCTATGGCTGACCAAGTTTGCAGATGACTGCAAGTTAGGAGCTGTTATCAGTTCCCCTAGTGATGTGGACATCCTCCAAGAGAGTCTCACCCAAACAAATGACTGGTGCCAGAAACATGGCATCAAGCTGAATACAAAAAAATACATCATCATCCCCTTTGGGGAGAGAGATGTCCCCACAAATTATCGCATTAATAACAACGTTCTAAGCATGCAGTCAGTCATGAGGGATTTGGGCACCCAGATTGATAGCAGCCTGACTTTTGACCACCATGTTGCTTCCATTGTACGCAAAGCTTTCTACATGACCTACCTTATAAGTAAGGGTATCTTATCCAGGGACAAGGAGGTCATAACTTCCCTGTATTCTTCCCTTATAAGGCCCATTATTGAGTAGAATGCCCCATTTGGCATGTACCTCGCAAAGCACATGCAGCAGCTGGAGAGACCACAGAGGTTCCTCACCAGGAGAATCCAGGGCCTCAAAAATCTACCATACACAGATAGGCTAAAAGCCTTATCCCTCTAATCTGTTTCATACAGACTCCTCAGAGGTGACCTCTGTCTGGCATACAAGGTGATCTTGGACCCTGCCTTGATGGGACTGCTGCATATCCGCAAGTTAGCTCCACTTGAGTAACCCACACATGCGGCCTCTACCTGGTCTGTGACATCAATAGGACTTGGTGGTGGGACAGATTTCTGCCCAGCGACTCCCCCATCTATGGAATAGACTCCCTCTCTACATCAAGCAGAGTAACTCTTTACCCCTTTTTAAGCACAATCTGGATAACTGGATGGGAATAGAAAATACATCCCTGGGATTCCACTCGTGTTCCTGCTGGAAAGGGGCATCAGATGCTGATTTTTCTGTGCATGGGTTAAACTCTTGGCTAGGCTTATAAAGGCCTCTGGGCCAATAGCCTAGTATCTTCCTATGCTCCTATGATACTACAATGACTTTTGATACAGGTTTATAAGCTCATAGGTAAGTACTAGCCTATCTACCATTATGGGTCATTTTAGTCTTGTCAGTTTCCCTTTTGGTACTTGAATTAACCTATCCCATTTGGTGTAGATAGGCCATATCCATTTATGGTCAGTAATTAAATATTACCTCTAGTGAGAATAATTGGGATCATGCCATATATAATTTACAGGACCCATGCATAGGATAAAGCATTTAGGAGCCGCTGCTGATATTAGCATATGAAGTACTGAAATAGACCATTGTCATAACTTCTTATGAAATATTTGAGTAAAAGATCACTTTGCAGTCTTATTAAAAATAAGAAAACATGATTTAAGCTTGTATTGCTTGCTTAAACCATAGCTTATTAAGTTAAAAACAAAGGGGGTGGGGATTCAATAAAGCCTACACAATAATTATGACTGTGTATGAGTTGCAGCATGATGCACACATGGCTACACAAATTTTTGATTCAGTCAACTCTATGTAGTGGCGTGCAGTAACATGCAAACATGGAAAATTTTGTGACATGCAAATTACAGCACAAGTAAGCTATAAAGTATCCATATAGACTCTGTGCTCATGTTGCCCATGTATGTGAAAGTTTACCGAATAAAGGAGTCTACATAGAAACTAGAGTAACTCATTTTCCATGCATTTGTACAGAGCAGACCCTAACATGTAACCCCACATACATTATGACATTTCCAGACATGTTGGATTCTAGAGAATTATGTTTAAAAATAACAAGAAGTCCTTATTAAGTGCAGTGACATAAATGCGGCTTTGCAGCCCCACTCTCAAATGAACAATGTAATTGTAACTAATGTAGATGGCTAAAAGTGTAAACCCCATGAAATATAGAATCCCAAACCTGAACTCCTGTGTGCACATATATACACCTGAGTAATACCCTCCCTTGACTGTACAACACTGGGGTTCCCTCAATTTCCCTACCTGCATGGTTACCAATGTGTAGATTCAGCACTGTCAGCATGGTTGAGATGCAAATGAATGGTTTGATTCTTACCTGGGGTAATTTGCTAGGTTTAAAATGGCCCACAAAGGCTGTTAGTCTAGTACTAATCTATAATGATAAGATGTAATAATTTATTTCCATAAGGTTTCAGTTAAGGGGGGTACAGTTAATATTGTAATGTGCAAGGACTTCCCCTTGGCTGTAAGGGATGATAATGCATTGTTTAGTATTTACTTTGATCCCGTAGCTTTGGCACCAATCTTTTGTCTGTGTAAGTCCTTTTTCTAGTATGTCAGCATTGTTGGGGGACAAAATGATTGCACCCAGTTTGCAGTCATCAGTGAACATGGTAAGCCACAGCCCATCTATTTTCCCTGGACATATGAAAAATACATTCCAAACAGTACTGGGCCCAGCACAAATCCTTGTGGTAAACCAGTGGTAACCAGTCTGCTGCTAGAGGTAGAATCCCCAAATTTAGCTCTATGTGCTCTGCTGGTGATCCAGTTGACTACCCGTATAATGACATAAGGGGGTTGATCCCCAGCTGAGTGAGTTTATTAATGATGCCTGAGTGTGGATTATGTCAAAAGCCTTGGCTAAGTCAAGATAGGTTGTATGTAGTATTCTGCCTTCATCCAGGGCTTTGGTGACATTCTTGAAGTCGTCCACCAGGTTTTAATAAGCATGATCTACCCTTAATGAAGCCAAATTGTGTTGGGACAACATGAAGGTGAACTATGTTTTTGCTGATAAGGTCCATAATTATTCTCTCAATTGCCTGGTAGATATGGCTGGTGAGGCTTAGGGGTCTATAGTTCCCAGGGTCAGTTGACAGCCACCTTTTGTGCAAGGGAATTACTATTGCTGTGTTCCACTTTGCTGGGACAAAACCAGTACTTACACTGTGGTTAAAGTAAGTGCCAACTGGCTCCTCTAGGTCCTGTTTCAGACCATTTAGTAGGCAGCCTGTGATGTTGTCCAGTCCCACAGAGGCTGTTTTTTCTGCCCATGCAGAGTGCAGTTATGAATTGCTCTTTGCAGATACTAGATAGAGGACTGGTGACAGAAATGCTTTTAGGTATGTCTGATGGGGACAGTGGGAGTGAAGTTTGTCCCAAACTGTCTGGTAGCATGTTGGTGATGTCCTCAGGGTCAGTATGAGTGGTACCATCTACTGCTAGTTCAGCACAAAGCTGACCCTTCACTTTTAGATTTCTGATGTAGCTAAAGAATGCTTCCTGATTATCTTTTGCTAGGGATGCTAGTTTGTTTGCATGTGGCTTTAGATGACTTTACAAGATAGCTAATTTCCTTGTTCAAGCTGTGGAGGGTGTTGTTCCTCTGCTGAGTCAATTCTGTCTTGTTTTTAGACATCACTTTCTTCCACTTGTTGTATAACCTATGTATGCTTAATGCTCACCTGGGTGGCTTGTTTTCTGTGAGGACTTTGTTTTGATCTGTTCATGTTCAGCTGACTCTGTACATTTGTATAGGTGTTTATACAGGCCATTTGTGTACACCTCTGTATAGCAGTCATTGCTGACAGTGGTAACAGGAGGGTTGCAATTATTTATGGCATCAGTTAGGAGGCTATAGTTTGCTTTGGATAAATGTTTCATCCTTTTTGCTCTTGAGGGGGTGGTGGGTATTATTGTGAATTTGAATGAGAATGAATTATGATCCAGCCTGACCGGGGGGGGGGGGGCAACACCCTGAGATTAGTGCAGAGAACCACCTTGTTGGTAAGTACTAAGTCTAGGATATTTGAGCCCCTTGTGGGAGTGCAGACTATATGTTACACAGCATGTGCATTAACAAAGTTCAGGAACCTTAGAGTGAGCATGTTTGTGGTCATATATGACTCTCAATCGATGGAAGGATAGTTGAAATCACACATGACCAAGGTGTTTGGCTGTATAATGAATGACTCAAGTAGGTACAAGTAGACGGAGTGGTACTTGTGGTTCATAGTGGGGGTCCTCTAACAATGATATAGGTAGGTAGGTACTAGGCTATCTGCCCGAAGGCATTTATAAGCCTAGCCAGAGTGTGTCAGCTTTCACCGCCCCATTAATTAATTAACTGATCCTCTGTCAAGCAGAGCCAATGAAGTGATCCCAGGGGTGTATTTTCTGTTACCAATCCACTCATTAAGGTTTCTCTTGAGGAGTGTTAGTGAGGGGCTCTGCCTAATGTAGTTTGGAATTTTGTTCCAAAGCATGGGGAGTCTCTGTGACAGGAATCTATCCCTCCAGCATGTTCTATTTATTGTTGTGATGAGGTTTAGCTCAGTAGAGCGCATGGCTCGCAGTGACTTGGATTTTTTAGGTGGAGCATGTCCATCAATTCTGAGTTGGACATGGCTTTGTAAGTCAGGCAGAGATCACCTCTGAGTAAGCGATATGCCACTGAGTACAGCCGGAGTTTTTTCAATCGGGCTGCATAGGACATATGTTTGAGGCCAGTAATCCTCTTGGTGAGGTACTTTTGTGGTCTCTCCAGCTGTTGCAAGTGTCTTGTGAAGTACATCCCAAATGGGGCATTGTACTCTATGATGGGTCTGATGAGTGACGAGTAGAGGGGCACTATAACCTCTTTATTTCTAGATGCAAACCTTTTGGTAATTAGATTGGCCACATAGAAGGATTTCCTTACTACTTTGGCAATATGATTGTCAAAGGAGAGATTACTATTTACCTGGGTCCCCAGATCTCTTATTACCTCTTCTGTATTAAGGGGCCTGCCACCTATGTGGTAATTCATGGGTGTTTTGTTTTTCCCAAATGGGATGACTATGCATTTTTTGGCATTTAGCTTGAAGCCATGACTTTGACACCAGGTATCTGTCTCAGTAAAGCCCTTTTGGAGGATGTCCATGTCAGCCGGAGAATCAATTATGGCTCCCAGTTTGCAGTCATCGGCAAACTTGGTTAGCCATAGTCCTCCTGTGTTTGCCTGTACTTCTGAGAGGTATATGCCAAACAGTAGGGGTCCCAGGATCGAGCCTTGTGGGACACCACTTGTGACTGGTTTAGAGTCGGACTTGGAGCCTGCTATTCTTACTGTAAGCCAGTTGGCAACCCATCTCATGACATAGGGGTTTATGTTCAGGCTGGTGAGTTTTTCTGTAATACCCAAGTGGGGAATGGTGTTGAAAGCCTTGGTGAGGTCAAGGTAGACGGTGTGAACAACCTTTCCCTCATCTATGGCCTTGGTGACTGTCTCAAAGAAGTCATCCAAGTTTAGTAGGCATGAACTGCCCTTAACAAAGCCAAACTGGGTTGGGTCAAGTGTTTGGAGGTTCCCAATGTCTTTGTTAATGACTTCAATGATGATGTGCTCCATAGCCTTGCAGACCAGGCTAGTCAGGCTTATGGGGCGATAGTTACCAGGGTCAATTGTGGCCCCCTCCTTTGTGGAGTGGAATAACCATTGCTGTGCATCATTCTATGGGCACATAGCCTGTGGAGTGGCTGAGGGTGAATAGCATGTTTAGGTGGGGGGTTAGTTAGTTCTGTAGTTCATTCAAGACACAGCCTGGGACACCATCTGGCCCCATTGACTCTGTGTTTTTGACTTTTGAAAGGGCTATTTTCACCTGTGTGTCTGTGATTTCCGGGACACTACACTTTTCCGGTATTGTTGTGGGCCCTTTTGGGGGTGAGAGGGGGGTGAAGTTTGCACTGAATCTATCTGCCAGGATGTTGGCAATATCAGTAGGTTCAGTATATTTTGTGCTATTTTGCACAAGTTCAGTGCATATCTGCGAGTTGCCACTTAGATTCTTAACATAGCTAAAGAAGGCTTTGTGGTTATCATTTGAATCATTGGCTATTTTTCTTGCAAAGTTAGCCTTGTATGATTTTATGAGGGACCTTAGTTTCTTACTGATACTAATCAGGGATGTCTTTCCTTCTTGGGATATTTTTTTGTCTGAACTAGTTTCCTCCTTCTATTGTATAGCCTGCTTATGGCAGGGGTCGACCAGACTGGTTTCCTTCTCTTAGAGGAGTGAGTCTTGGTTTTGCTAGGGATGGCACGATCCATGCATCCTTGTAGGTGCTCATAGAGTGCATTTGTAAAGGTTTCTGCATCTTGGGCAGTGTTATCCTTTAGCGTGGGGGCTGTGAAACTTACCACCTCTGTCTTAAGTAAGATGAAGTTTGCTTTAGAAAAGTTTTTTACTGTGGTTTCCTTAGTTGGGGGTGGTGGTGGGGTGTGGACATCCAGAGTGATTAGTTTATGGTCTGATCTAGCCAGTGACGGGTTGACCTCTGGTGTGGAACACCTGTCGCCCATGTTTGTGATGACCAGGACCAATATGTTTTCACCTTTGTAGGGGAGTTTACCAGCTGATCCAGGGTGTTTGAGTTGATGAATTCCTGGAAGCGCTGGCCCTGGGAGTTTGTAGTTGAGTAGTTTTCCCAGTTAATGGTAGGATAGTTGAAATCGCCCAATATCAGGGTGTTTGGTAGGAACTTCATGTTTTCCAGTGTGTGATCTGCAGCAGGCCACAATTTGCATTGCAGATTTGCCCGATGTTAGTTGCACATGGATGATCTCAGAGGTATCATGCTGTGCCACTAACCTGGAGGTGTAGGTATCCTTGATGAATATTGATACACCCCCTCCTTTTTTGTTTCGGTCCATGTTCTGTGGCCGAAATGTGTGGTACGAGTTGTAGCCCGATAGTGCTGGGGTGCTCTTTGGAGCTTTGAACCAGGTTTCAGTTACTGTACAGATGTCGACGTTCTCCATACTGAGGAGTGTTTCGAGCACGTGCATTTTGAGATTTAAACTCCTGGCATTGAGTAGCATAACCCTCAGTTTTTTTGTTAATTGTGCTGTTTATGGAGGTGGGTTTGACTTTTGAGCCTTGCCTAAAAAAGGCACTATGGGGGCAGCAAGAGCCTTGGCCAGTATTCGAAAGCCTAGGGGTGACAGGTGCAAGCCATCTCTTGCGAAGCAACGCTGCTTGTCGAGCATGTCGTCCCAGGCTGACAGACACTGGATCCCCTTTGAATGACACCAGAAGTTTAGCCACTTGTTGAAATTGATCATTTTTTTTCTTTATACTGAGGTATCATTCTTTTTGAGGACAGGGTTCTACTCAGACTCAGGGTCATAGCAGCCTGGGCTACATGATCAGAGAGCTCTTCCATGTCTCTTTTCATGTAGTCCAGGGAGGTACGTCTCAGGTCATTCACATCAACATGAACAATGACAGAGTCATATTTGTACTTGTTCTGGAGTGACCTGAGTGCTTGCGTTATGTGGCAGATTCTGGCTCCCGACAGGCAGCTAACAGTAACCTTCTGCTTGTCCAGTCTAGTGAGTTGGATGTCAATGTGCCTGACTATAGAGTCACCTATTACTAGTGTATTAGGTATGTTATTTCGCCTTAAGGGCTGTGATTGTGCGACACACTGATTTTGTGTTTTACGTGTTGTATGGTTTGTGACGGGAGGTGCAGGTTGTTTGGGTGTCTGCTATGGAGGTCTCTGATGCTTTTGCAGGTTTTTATTTAGAGCCTTCGACTATGATTTTGTGTATTTATGTGTATTTTTTGCCAGTACTGGTTTAGTAGGTCTATGTGTGGCTGGAGGTGTGGTGCAAGTGTTAACCTTCTCTTCTTGACTGTCTGTTCCAGGGTGGAGACAGCTTAGCCTCCGGTTTGGCTGCATAATTGTATCTCTCACTTATGTTAGTGTTTTGTGGTAGGAGGAGAGGGCTGTCTGTGTACATGAGGCAGTTGTAACATTGCCTCAGGATACCCAGATTCACCAGCTGGACTGGAGAGTACACCTGAAATTGCCCTTTGGTCATGCCTGAATAGTAGGGTGAGCTGCTTAGTTGCTTGGTTGGTGAGGGGTGAATAAAGAGCCTTGACCTGCTGGGCAATCAAGTGTCAGGGTATATTAGTGCTTGCTATTAGGTCTGAGCAAGAGCTGGGCTGTAGGATGCGTTTTGAGTGCTTAGGTTGAGAGTTAGACTAGTTTCAAGGGAAAAACTGAAGAGGAGACTTAGTGAAGCCGGGAATAATTTAACCCTAGCTAACCAGCACTGCCCGGTGCACAAAACTGTGCAAACGCACTTTTTATAGCAGGGAAATGAAAGAGATAGAAATTAGCCCAAAATGGCCAATAAACTACTACCTTCTGGGCTGGAACCACCCCTTCAGGGACAGATAGGCTGCTCAAAGCTCCCCTCTCTCACAGGTGAACAGAGAGACTTCCTTCTATCCAAGTAAGGTATGGGCAACTCACAAACTTGTAACGCAGCCCTGAATTCAGCACTAGCCTAAAAATTGGATTATACTAGCTTAGAAAGACTGGAAACAAGGAATTTTTTTGTTTGTTTTTTTGAAAAGATAAGGCAAAAACAGTAAAAAATACACTTAAAACACCTTTAAATGACTACAAATGATCAGAAAAGGCTATCTCACTTTAGTGTGTAGCCTACAACAGTTAAACAAATTATTTAAACAAAAAATGACTTTTTAAAAGTGTAGGCCGTCAAATAAGTACAATATGTGAAAAAAAACAAGCTTTTGAATCACAATAAATGCTGGAAAATCAGCATTTAGGCGGAAAACAATTAAGTACAGCAAGAAAGTACAGATAACTGATACTTAATCTCTCCAAAGTCTCTCTTCTAAGCTAAAAGGCTTGTATCAGTTTAAGGCTTTCTAGTGCTTCCCAGTAGTTAGTTACAGGAAAGATGGGAAACAAGCGCAGATGTGGTCTTTTAAACCAGAAAGTTGAAACAGATGGACAAACTGTCCAAATGGTCAGTAAACTACAATTTCTGGGCTAAGAACCAATCCTTTTGTGGTAGACAGGCTACCTAGTGCTTACCACTCCCACTGATAAGTTGGAAGGCTTTCCTCCAACACAGAAAGGCTTGCAGGGCTCAGAAGCTTACCAACAGTCCTGGATACAGCAACTCTGTATCTGGACTAGGCTAGTTACAGGAAAGGTGAGAAACAAGTGCAAATGTGGCTTTTAAACCAGAAAGTTGAAAGAGATGGAAAAAAAAAATGCCCAAATGGCCAGTAGCTACAATTTCTGGGCCAGGGACTACTCCTCTTGTGGTAGATAGGCTACCTAATGCTTACCACTCCCACTGATAAGCTAGCAGGCTTTCCTCCAACATGGAAAGGCTTGGAGGCTCAGAAGCTTACAAAGAGTCCTGGATACAGCAAATCTGTACCCGGACAAGACTAGTAACAGGAAAGGCAGGAAACAAGTGCAAACACAGGCTTAAAAATCAGAAGGTTGAAAGAGATGGAAAAGCTTCCCAAACGGCCAAATAAACTATCATTTCTGGGCCAGAAACCACTCCTCCTGTGGTAGTTAGGTTACCTAGTGCTTACCACTCCCACTGATAAGCTAGAAGGCTTCTCTCCAACACATAAGGGCTTGGGGGTATCAGAAGCTTACCAACAGTCCTGGATATAGCAAATCTGTACATGAACTACACTAGTTACAGGAATGGCGGGGACCAAATGCAAACATGGGCTTTTAAACCAGAAAGTAGAAAGAGATGGAAAAACTGCCCAAACGACCAATGAACTACAATTTCTGGGCCAAAACCGACTCTTCCCATGGTAGATAGGCTACCTAGTGCTTACCACTCCCACTGATAAGCTAGAAGGCTTCCATCCAACAGAAAAAGGCTTGGGGGGCTCAGAAGCTTGCCAATAGTCCTGGATACAGCAAGTCTGTATCTGGATTAGACTAGTTATAGGAATGGCAGGAAACAAGCTTGGAATTTTTTTTTTTTGGGGGGGGAGGTTTACGTACAATTAATTGGACTTGGAGTAGTGTTACAGAGTTGTACTCTTTGACCAGTCTTGCAGTGTATTTGCCTTTAATAAAGATGTATACACCTCCTTTGTTTCTTTCATGCTTGTTTGGATGTCTGAACGTGTGGAAGGCATTGTATCCTTGCATGGTCATGGGGTTCTGTGGCCTTGAACCATGTCTGTGTGACTACATAAACATGAGTGCCTTATTTATTTATTTATTTATTTATTTATTTATTTATTTATTTATTTGACGTTTGTTAACCGGGCTGGTCCACCTGAGTCAGTAGCTCATTTTCAGTGGAGATCCGAGGTGAAAATCTCCAGAGATTTTACAGACAAATGAAGTAATATCACACTTAACAAGTATTCATAATTACATAAAATGAAAGTATAAAAACAGAGACATAGTTGTTGTAATATTAACAAGAAGGTTTTTTTTTAGTTGAGCAAGCAGCTAAAAGTAATGATTCATAGCAAAACATTGATGAAGAGCTCAGTATAATATAATTCTATGTTCCAAGGTAAGGAGTTTGTCCAGTGAGTGCAGTTTCTGATTTACACTCCTTACATTAAGCAGCATAACTTTCAGTTTGTCTCTAGTGGATTATTTTATGTTGGAACTTTAGCTGCTCTGACATTGCCTAAAAAAGCCACTATGGGGTAGGCAACCACCTTCATATAGTACAGTGAGGTACAGCTCCAGTCATTCACTGCAACATGGACTATGACAGAGTCAAAACGGTATTTGTTGTTGAGAGATTTGAGTGCATGTGTGATCTGACAGACCCTGGTACCTGACAGGCAGCTGACTGCGACCTTCTTCTTGTCCATCCTGGTGAGGTGGACATTTGTGTGCCTCACTATGGAGTCTCTTATGAGCAAGACATTTGGTTTTGAGGTGTTATGCCTGAGGGGCTTATTGGCTGAGAAATTGGTGTGTGTGTGTGTGTGTGTGTGTGTGTGTTATGTGCAGTGAATTTTGTTGGGTCTGCACTGTGTGTTGGGAGGTCTCTAATCTTTTGTTAGGTTTCTTGTGAGTACCTCTGCATATGTCGGTTTATGTGTTGTGAGCTTGTTATGCGCATGAGATTAATTGTCTATGCTGACAACATGTTTGATATCTGGTTTGTCGGAATGTGAGAGAACTGATTCCAAATTCATAGTATAGATACAGCTCTCACATGTTGTATTAGTTTGTTTTTGCAGTAACTGGTTGTCAGTATACATGAGGCAATTGCTTTGTTGCCTCAGGATGCCCATGCAAATCAGGCTGCCTGGAGAAATGGTGGGAAACTGTCCATCAATTATGGAAGCTATATACTGTAGTAACTAGTGGGGAGTGGGCTAGCTGGAACAGGTTTTGGTGTAAGACTAACAAAATGTGTCTATTCCATGGAGGGTCAGGGTTACAAAAATGTGTCAGTGTTTCTCAATGCACAACTGAGTTGATTGCAGGGCAGCAGTGCAATATCTGAGCATCTATAGTAAACTGAGTGCAACCCCCCCCCCACCAAAACACAATGCTTGAATACAAGCAAAGTTAAACTATTTTAAAAAGTAAACAAAGGGGAACGGCAAGAGTGAGCTTTATTCCAGCAATCCCAAAATCAGACGGGTTCTTGACTGCAGAGTTCTGCCACAAGGGTGCAGGGGGACCTTCTTAATGTAAGAGGATTGGTTTTAGTGCTTCAGTGATACCAAATAGTCTAGATTAAGCAAGCCTAAATCTAGCCTATGCTATAAAATGCAGACGTAGTAGAAATCCAAAGTGCAGTAATTATAACAGAAGTACAGACAGTTTCAAAAAATCAGCAATCCAGTAGAATACTCCAACAATAGTGTATATAACAAACCTTTCTAGTATGAAATAAGTGGTCTGCAACCCAAGTGCTTAAACCAGAACTAAGATAATTTCACAATAACAGACACAATAAACCTTCAACCAGCAATTCCCAGCTTAGAGGGGTGTAGGCTATCCTCCCCTGCCACAAGAGTCTATACCACAAACCTTTCTAATGTAAAATAACTGGTTTGGAGGCCAAGTGCTTAAACCATAACAAACAAACTTAAAACAATAGCCACAATTTGATGAGTGGATGGGAGATCATAGGTTTACCCCGGGTATCACTTCTGTGTCACTGTTAGACATAGGCACAGTATACTAACCTCGAAAAAGGGCATAGCAAAATTAATTTAAAATGGGTGGTGAAAGCTAAACACACTCTGGCTAGGCTTATAAATGCCCTAGAGCAGATAGCCTAGTATGAACCTATGAACCTATAAGCACTCAACCAGCAATTCCCAGCTCAGAAGGGCAGAGGCTACTATCTCCTCCCACCAAACCTTAAACTACAAGCCTTCTTAATGTAAGACAATTGGACTGAAGCCCAAGTGCTTAAACCAAAAGTAATTGGCTTAGAATAACAGTTACAATTTAATGCAATACCAGAGAGATGACAGTGACATGTCATTTAATCTATCCACATAAATCATGGCATGGTTAGTAAGCCCTGTGTTATCTTGATGAGAAAGCTCTGTTGTCTGTCCAGCTGCTACATGTTTCTGGTGAAGTTCATGCAGAAGAAAGCATTATACTATATTACTGTTCTGCTGAGTCTGACTACAGTGCTGTCCTACAATCCTGAGATCTGAATGTGATGGTGTGTCTTATAATGTGCACTATACATATGTACTGGAAAACATTAAAGAACAAATAAGAGGTAGCTGGGAATTTATTTTTTGGGAGTGTAATGAGCTTGCAGACCTTTTGGGAATCTCTGCGGACCACACTGTCGGAGACGCTGGGTTAGTGGGTTGGACTGTCTGGGAAGATAATTTTTTTGAGTTATGCTACAGAATTAGAATTGCCTAGACATAGTAAAGCCTTGCTGAGTCTAATTATGGTGGCTGCCAAAAAAGCAATTATTAGAAAATAGAAATTAAAGTCTAGACCAACTTTACTAGGAGTAGTGAATATAAAGAGATAAAACAACTGGAATTGGGATCTTTGGAAAAGGGAAGGAGCAAACTACATAAGAAAAAATGGGAATTGTGGGAACAATATATGTAGAGCAGGTGCAAGGATTAAGAGGCAGGATTTGAATGAGCCATATAATGCTTAACTGCAATGACTGGATGGTTTATAAGTGATGTATAATGTTTACAACTACAGTTATTTCAGTGGTGTCTGTGATGTAAATGGTTTGTAACTAAAGTGATATCATTTTATATGTTTTTCATTTACATAAATGTAAGATTGCCTTTGTCATGTGTGTAAATTTAATAAAGATTTTTGGAAGAAGAATGGATATAAGAAGTTAAATGTTTTAACACTACAAAAAAAAAAAAAAAAAAAAAAAAAAAAAGAACAAGGTTATAAAGTAATGATACACATTGTAGTTCCTGACTTCACAACCCATACAAGAGAATACACTAGAAAGTACTGTCATAATGATGCTACCCACTGTATTATATGGCAAGGCAAATATAACTGACAGGTACAATTCTCAGTTCAACAGCACAAATGCAGGTATACTAGGCACTAATGTAGCTATGCACCCTGTGCATCAGACACAAAGCTTTTGTATCTCTGAATCCAAAAGAGAGA
Organism: Protopterus annectens; assembly: GCF_019279795.1. Classification (NCBI taxonomy): domain Eukaryota; kingdom Metazoa; phylum Chordata; order Ceratodontiformes; family Protopteridae; genus Protopterus; species Protopterus annectens. The sequence continues at coordinate 121,426,964 of NC_056748.1, read as the reverse complement.
AAACAGGGATATGGCACATTTATAATCAGTTGCACAGGGTGGTGAGGGGGCAGGAGGCCTAGGCTGACACAAAAAGTCAATGAGTGTTGTGAGGGAGAAAAGGAAGCAGGCAGGCTGTGTGTGTGTGTGTCTGTAGGGATCCTCTATGTGAAAGTGGTGTATGAGAGCCTGCATGAACACAGCCAAGCTGAGTGCTAGATTTACATCTTGGTGTGTTGGACAGGTGTGAGTCATATATGGTAGAGGTGGCAGTTTATCATTATCCCCCCTGACCACGAGAACTTGCTCTGCCAGGAGTTGCACTGGCACCTCCACACCAAGGTCAGATGGAGTGCTGCTACCAGACTGTGACAAATGCCGACTGGATATGGTCCCTTCACGGGAACACCTGGGTCCAGGACCCCATGGCTTGCCATGTCTGGGTGTGGACAGCACACTCACAGATGGACCAACTTAAGTACTGCCACTACAGGACCATGAACTGAAACTGCCACATTGGCTATCAGCAGATGTTGTGGCTGACCTACACCAATAAGGAAGCTGTTCCTCTCCCAGCAGACATTCCAACATAGACACTGCTCGTTCAATGACAGACACCCCTCAGTCCATCACAGACACCCCTCATTCCAATGTGTCATTCATCCAATCCAGGGAATTGAAGACACGGTGGAGGGAGGCAGTCATGCATGGCAGACTGTGCCACATCCACAACCCTGAGCATTTGTCTGGAGCACCTTTCTGAATGTGCATGTGCCTCCATGATGGCCCTAAACATATGTTGTGCGACATGAGAAGAGACACCTGCACCAGATGGAGGATGGACAGCAGGCCCCCTCTGAGTACCCCTATCAACCCTCCTGTATGGCACCTCACCAACACTTTGGCTATGGCCAGATTCAACAGGCTCTGAAGCTGCAGTAGCCACACTTCCCTGCTCAATGTCATCGCCCTCCACCTGTCCTATATTTGTGGCCTCAGTGGACTGGGTTGGTGTAGGCATAATGGCTGTGTCCAGGGAAAAAAGCAGGTGGCTGGATATCAACCTCTGTTTCAGATTCAACCTCTGCACTCGCCAACTGTGCCTCAGTGTTTCCACCATCATCATCAGTATTTGATTAGATAGTGACATCAGATGGCACAGGGCCCACACTCCCAGTCATGATCACCTGTAATAAAAAAGGAGAAATCAATCATAAACAAGTAGTCTGGAGCCACAAGCTATAAAGATTACTTTTAATGCAAGTAAAACTTTCACGTTCACAGCTCTTACTCGGGAAATGACAAAACCAATGCTAAAAGAAACACCTTATATACACATTTGAAGTCATATGACATTAAAAACAATTACAACCAATCGAACAATTAAATAAACAAACATAAGTGTATCATCTTACTCTATTGTGCAAAACTTTTAAAAGCAATTTAGTACTAAAAAATTCATTTAAACCAAGTGTATATTGTGCCCTAAAATACAAAATTCACTTATTTTCCTCATTCTCGGTATGTTTTTTTTTTTAAATTATCACCTCTAAGCTGTGGAAATATAACACTTAACATTATAAATTTAAAAACATGTGTGCTATATGTACTCTGTATATGCTTAAATAATGCATTGTTCTCAACTCCCCTTAATTCTGATAAGTGACTGCATACTCTATCTTTTAATTGTTGATTAGTTTTGCCTATATAATGTGCAGAATACTTGCAACACTTAGCCAGATAAACTAACTTCCTTGTCTCACAGGTACCATATGCCCTCAAAATAAAACTTGTATTATCTAGGGGATGGGTGATGGTTTTATTAGTGTATATAAATTTACAAAGTTACATCTATTAGAAGCATACGTCCCCTTTCTATCTGTACTCTGCTGAGTTGACATGAGATATTTTGGACTTTAAACATGGAAATAGATACACTACTAATGATACTATGAGTGCTGACTCTGCAAGTGAGATTGTGACATCAGTTCTTGTTTCCTTGGTGTCGGAAACACAGGAACCTAGAGTTCAACAAGAATGGGCAATCGAATTTTTGACTAAGGATTTCTCTATGTGAACCCGCAGTGGTGGTGCTGCGGTAGCATTGTCGCCTCACAGTAAGACGCTGTCCAGTTCGATTCTCAGCTAGAGCGTCTTCTGCGTGGAGACATGCGTGAATGGGCGTACCTTCGTTGAAGGATGTGCGTCAGGCCTGGCAAGCCGGTACGTAAAAATCAACTGCCAATCATTAGTGGACCGGCGTTCCGCTGTGGCAACCCCTAACCGGGAAAAGCCAAAAGACACAAACAAACAAATCATCTCTCCATGTGACTACAGGTCCACATAACTTAAGAGATACTACATAGCCAGAAAGATGAGAAAAACAAGGACATGTTATAAACTCGACAACTGACACAGATTCAAATGAAATGTTTAACACAACGGACTTTTTGTAATAGTATTGTCTTTAATTTGTCTGGTTGCATGATTACTGATGCTGAATAAAGAGTGTTAAACAGGGGGTTATCTTTCATTCTGGCCTCAACAGTGGATGTCTCACAAGTTTTAACTGAATTTAAACTTTTTGTAAGGAAACTTAATTTGAAAATAGCCTTTAATGTTTCAAATGATATAGATACTTTTTTGTATCAAAGGAGTAGTAGATTTACTTTGTGTCAGTCTTTGAGAAGCTTGTGAAGAAGGACATTTAGGAGCTTTGTTGTTGTAAGCAGAGAGGTCAGTTTTGTAACTTGAATAAGGATGAATATGAAGCTATCGCTTCTCTAATGCAAAATAAAAGTATAGTCATCAAGCCGGTCGATAAAGGTGGAAGTGTCGCTATACTTGACGCAGCCTATTACTTGAATACGATGTTTGAAATGTTAACTACACAGGATTATTTAAACATTACAAAGCATGCTGTTCAGAAAACTATTTATAGAGTTAATTTAATAATACAGAATGTATTTCGTAATAGTAGTTTATCTGAAATAATATTTAATTATTTATACACCAACACAACAACCTTTCCTTTTATTTATGGAATCCTGAAGATTCACAAATCACTCAGTAACCCAGCCCTATGACCTACTCTTTTGGCCAGAGGGAGGGTTACTGAACCAATTTTTAAAATTTTGGAGAGTGAAGTGAAGGTGGTTTAACAAACATGAAACACCATAATTAAGGATACAAATGCTTTTTTAGAACAATTGTTTGAAAGGAATCAAACTTATGATGTTATTAATTGTTACTTTGTTCCCCTTGACATTTATTTGTTGTTTACATTTATTCCTAACAAAGAGGGCATTCAAATGGTTAAGAAATATATTTTATCTCAAGCAAGCTTAGCTCATTTTAATGTTAACCTGATTAGTACATTGTTAGATGTTGTTTTAATTAATAACATTTTTATTTTTCAAGAACAATATTTTAAACAGGTACACCTGTGGCCAACACATATGTTAATAATATTATGAATTACTGGGAAAATGAATACATTTTTTTCTAATTCTTCTAACAGTTATTTAAAGAATGTTCTTTTTTAGAAGCATTTTGTGGATGACCTTGTTTTCATTTGGGAACGTTAATTAACTGAATTGCATGATTTCATTGCCTATTTACATACAAGCTTTCTAAGATTTAAGAAGAATGTAAGTCATATACAGATAGACTTTTCTGGGTATCACACTAATAAAAGACATCAAGGGTCATATTCAAACTACCTTATATACTAAGGAAGTGAAAACATGTATATATTTATTAAGATTGCCTTTGTCATGTGTGCACCCTCCATTTATATTCAGTAAAATAATTAAAAAACAAATGGTTAGGCTGGCATGATTAAATACAGAAGACAATAGGCTGTTGAATCAAACAGACAGCTTAGAGGTAGTGATTTAAAAAAACATACTGAGAATGAGGAAAATAAGTGGATTTTGCATTTTAGGGCACAATATCCACCTAGTTTAAATGAATTTTTAATATTAAACCACTTTTAAAAGCTTTGCACAATAGGGTAAGATGATATACTTTTATGTCTGATCGTTTCTTTAATTGTATTTTTGAATTGTTTTTAATATCATATGACTTCAAATATGTATATAAGGTATTCTTTTAGCATTGGTTTTGTCATTGCCTGAGGAAGAGCTGTGAACGTGAAAGTTTTACTTGCATTAAATTTATTCGTTATAACTTGTGGCTCCGGGCTGCTTGTTTACAATTGCATTTTGTTGAATTTGGTTCATCTGGACTTGCATCTTAGGTTTTTATTTATTCATTGCATAAAAAGGGAGAAACACAGACATACATTAATACCTGCATTACTATGGTGCAATATGTGCTAAACAACTAACAGTGCTGCCACTATTACAGACAGTACAGAAATACACACGACAGTCCTAAAATGACACATTATATTTGGAGAAATTGATATGCAGTAGTGAAATAACTTGATCTGGTTTACTATCTGCTGAAGGCATGTGTTGCTGGATTCCTGACAGTCCTGAAATAAGTTAAGCAAGAAGTAAAGCCAACATCATCACATTTAACAGTAAGATGGGGGTACTACATGTACTCCTCTCAATCTGCATGAAGTGTTAGTTCAACAAGAACATGGCTGACAATTGCAAATTGGGCTTATCAGTTTACCAATTTTCAATCCCTCCCCCACAAAAAAAGATGTGACGCAGAAGTAACTTTTATTTCAATTGTTTTGCTATCCCCTGACATCTCAGATGCTCAGGTAAGAGCTGTCCTCTCCAAAGCAAAAAACACAGCATCAATGGGACCAGACGGTGTCCCAGGCTGCGTCCTACATGAACTCCAAGAAGAGCTAAACCCAAACATAAAACTACTGTTCAATCTCAGCCTTACTACAGGATATGTACCCAAAGAGTGACATACAGCAACGGTGGTCCCTCTCCACAAAGATGGTGCCGCAACGGATCCTGGAAACTATCGCCCCATAAGCCTGACTAGCTTGGTCTGCAAAGCTATGGAAAGGATCATCATGGACCTTATAAATAAAGATATTGGGGACCTACAGACATTGGATCCTACCCAGTTCAGCTTTGTTAAGGGCAGATCCTGCCTCTTAAACCTGGTCGATTTCTTTGAAACAGTCACCAAGGCCATTGACGAGGGGAAGGTGGTCCACACAGCCTACCTTGACCTCACAAAAGCCTTTGATACACAACCCCACTTGGGCATTATAGATAAGCTCACCAGCTTAAATGTAAACCCCTATGTCACTAGATGGGTTGCAAACTGGCTCAAGGACAGAATCCACATGGTTAGAATTGCTGGAGCCATGTCAGTCTCCAAACCAGTTACAAGTGGCGTCCCACAAGGCTCAGTCCTGGGTCCTCTCTTGTTCGGCATATATTTCTCAGAGGTACAGGCCAACACAGAAGGACTGTGGCTGACCAAGTTCGCAGATTACTGCAAACTGGGCACCATAATCAACTCTCCAGCTGACACAAGCATCCTCCAAAAGGGCCTCATAGAAACAGACAACTGGTGCCAGAGCCATGGCCTCAAGCTAAATGCCAAAAGTGTATAGTCATCCCTTTGGCAAAAAAGTGCCCACAAATTACCACATAAGTGGTAATCCATTAAGTACAGAAGAAGTAATTAGGGACCTGGGGACCCAAGTTGATAGCAATCTCTCATTTGACAACCACGTGGTCAAAGTGGTTAGAAAAACATTTTATATAGCCCACCTAATCATGAAGGGATTCACATCTAGATCAGGGGAGGTCATCACGCCTCTTTACTCATCCCTCATCAGGCCCATAATTGAGTACAATGCCCCTTTTGGGATGTACCTTACCAGACACCTGCAGCAACTGGAAAGACCCCAAAAGTACCTCACCAAGAGGATCAAAGGGCTCAAACAGATGCCATATGCTGCCTGGTTAAAGAAACTCTGTGGGTTCAGTGTATTTTTTGTCATTTTGTACTAATTCTGAGCATATCTGGGAATTACCACCCAGGTTCCTAACATAACTAAAGAAAGCCTTGTGATTATCCTTAGTGTCCTGTGCAATTTTTCTCTCGAAGCTGGCCTTAGACAATTTTATGAGTGCCCGTAGTTTTTTGCTAATACTGATCAATGATGCCTTCCCTTTTTGGGATTTTGCTCTGTCATTTAGTAGCTTCCTCCTTCTATTGTATAGTTTGTTTATGGCTGGGGTCCACCAGACAGGACGTCTGCCTTTGGAGATTGGGTCTTGGTTTTATTTGGGATCGCATGATCCATGCATTACTGAAGGTGTTCATAGAATGCGTTTATAAAGGATTCTGCGGTCTGGGCCATATTTTCCACAGGCTTGTGGAGCTTTGAAGGATTCCACCTCAGTTTTGAGGAGTGTGCAATTTGCTTTAGAGAAGTTTTTTACTATGGTTTTCTGGGCAGGGGTTGGGGTCGGGATGTGAATATCCAGTGAGATTAGTTTATGGTCTGATCTTACCAGTGAGGGATACACTTCTGGTCTGGAGCATAGAGTCCCCATGTTGGTGATGATCAGGTCCAGTATGTTTTCCCCCTTGTGGGAGTGGTAACAAGTTGTTCCATAGCATTTGAGTTTATAAATTCTAGGAACCTTTGGGCTAGGGTGTTGGAGCTAGAGTAATGCTCCCAGTCTATGTTTGGGTAGTTGAAGTTGCCCAGTATAATGGTGTTTGGAGAGACCTTCATATTTTCCAGTGTTCTCAGGAAGGCCAAGTGGGGTTCCTGGGTTTGGGAGGTGTGGTCTGTAGCAGGCTATAAACTGGAAGGCAGTTTTACCCACTGTTAGTTGCACATGGATAGTCTCTGATGCTTCATGCTTCATGCTTTGCCACCAACCTGGAGGTGTGGGTATCTTTGATGAATATCGATACTCCCCCTCCTTTTGATTTGGTCCAAGTTTTAAAAAGCATGGGCGAAAAGCATGGTATGAGGTATAACCTGGTAGTGCTGGGGGGCTCTCGGGAGCTGAACCAGGTTCTGTTACCTGTTACTGCACAGATATTGATGTTCTCCATGCTAAGGAGAGTTTCAAGTGCGTGCATCTTGAGGTTTAGACTTCTGGCGTTGAGTAGCATTACTCTTAGTTTCTTATCCCTTGTGATACCTATGGAGGTGGGTTTGTCTTTTGAGCCTTGCCTAAAAAAGGCACTATGGGGGTAGCAAGAGCCTTTGCCAATATTTGAATCCCAGGGGTGACAGGTGCAAGCCGTCCCTAGTGAAGCATCATGGCTTGTCGAGCATATCATCCCAAGCTGACAGGCATTGGATCCCCTTTGAATGACACCAGTACTTAAACCTATTGTTGAAATTGATCATCTTGTCTTAATATTGTGGCATCATTCTTGGTGAGGGTAAGATGCTACTCAAGGTCAGGGTCATACCGGCCTGGGCTACATGCTCAGAGAGCTCCTTTATGTCTCTTTTCATGTAGTCCATGGAGGTACGTCTCAGATCATTCACACCAGCACTGACAATGACTGAGTCATATTTGTACTTGCCTTGGAGTGACCTGAGTGCTTGTGTTATGTGGCGGATCCTAGCGCCCGACAGGCTGCTCACCGTGACCCTCTCATTGTTCAGCCTGGTGAGCGGGACGTCAGTGTGCCTGATGATAGAGTCACCTATTACAAGTGTATCAGGTGTGTGTACAGTTGATTAGTCTTAAGGGCTGACTGTTCGGCACACTGACTTTGTGAGATATGTGTGTTTTGTTTTGGGGTAGCGATTGCTTGGGTGTCTGCTTTGAGGTCTCTGCTGCTTAGGCAGATCTTTATTTAGAGCCTCAGTATGTTTTGTGTGATTATGTGTTTGGTTTGCTGTCGTGGTAGGTGGTAGGTCTATGTGAGACTGGAATTGTAGTGAGTGAGGTCAGGTTAGGCAGCGATGACATTTTGGCGAAACATTTTGGCTGGGGACACACTGCTGAAGTGACATTCAGCTGCAAAGAAATATGGCTGTTTGTTTTCCCCCTGTGAATTTGGTTATTGAAGTTGTAGGTATAACAACACATTCTTCTCTTTGCCCACAGGAATTTGCAAACAGCCATATTTCTCTGCAGCTGAATGTCATCAATGAAGTGTCCCAGCAAAAATGTCAGAGAGGGAAATGTCTTCAGGGCTGCTAGGTGCCTGAACCCCTCTTCCCTTCTCCTCCTGACTGGTTATGTGAGTACTGAGAGTGAGAGAGCTTAGCCTCCAGTTTGGCTGCATGGCATCATCTCTCACATGTGTTGGAATTTGTTGGGAGGAGGAGAGGGTTGTCTGTGTACATGAGGCATTTGTAACATTGCCTCAAGATTCCTAAATTCACCAGCTGGACCAGAGAGGAGATTGACAACTGACCTTTGGACATGCTAGAATAATATTGGGAATTCCTTAATAATTGAAAACATGGGCCAGTGGGGAGTGAGGGTGTAGTGCTTTTAATTTTTAGTGCTGACTTATATAATTGCTTTAGTGAGCAAGTGCCAGGTAACTTAAGTGCAATGTGTTACAGGTAACTTAAATGCAAAAACGACAAGCAGTAACTTTCTTTCAAGTGAAACAAGGAAATAAGTACAGTAAGCAATGCAGATATCACTAGTGATCCACAGAAGCACTGAGAAGCAGACAGGTGGAATTAGCGTTCCAGGGAAATAACAAGCAAACAAACAACAAGCATATAAACAAAGCTAGATTCAGCAGGCCTGGATCTAGTCTATGCTACAGCAAACAAGGTGTACCAATTTCAGTAAGATACAGTTCAAATATTCAGGCACTATAAACCTTTAACCAGAAATTCCCAGCTCAGAAGGGCAGAGTCCAGCCTCTTCTCCCACAAGAGTGCAGACCACGAACCTTCTTAATGTAAAATAACTGGCCTGAAGCCCAAGTGCTTAAACCAGAATTAATACACTAAGAATAACAGACACTGGGCTCTCAATCAGCAGTTCCCAACTTAGAAGGATGAAAGCTACCTGTCCTGCCACCACAGTGCATGCCACAAACCTTCATCATGTAAAACAACTGGTCTGAAGCCCAAGTGCTTAATCCAAAAGACTTAGAATGATAGCTACACTTTAATCAAGTTACTACCAAGCAGTAATAAATACAATTGAATACTTTAGAGAATGCCTGGATTAGTGCTCAAGTTACACAAACAAAGCTAGATCCAGCAGGCCCGAATCCAGTCTGTGCCACAGCAAACAAGGCGCACCAACTTCAGTAAGAAGCAGTTCAGATATGCATGCACTGTAAGCCTTTAACCAGAAATTCCCAGCTCAGAAGGGCAGAGTCCAGCCTCTCCTCCCACAAGAGTGCAGACCACGAACCCTCTTAATGTAAAATAACTGGCCTGAAAGTGCAAGTGCTTAAACCAGAATTAATACACTTTTAGAATAACAGACACTGAGCCCTCAATCAGCAGTTCCCAACCTAGAAGGATGTAAGCTACCTGTTCTGCCACTACAGTGCAGACCACAAACCCTCTCAGTGCAAAACAACTGGACCGAAGCCCAAGTGTTTAAACCAAAAGGCTTAGAATGAGTTACACCAAGCAGTAATAAATACAATTGAGTACTTTTAAGATGATGCAAAAGTAAAATAAAGTAGGTCGAAACACAAGTAAAGTAAAAGCAGATGACATTTTTTTTTTTTTTCTGAACAAGTGCTGAGATCAAAGAAACAGATTTGTGTGCTGAAACTAGAAAACTGGCTAGTTATAAGAAAAAAAACTAAGCTAGAAGGCTTCCCTCCAACACAGAAGGGCTTGGGGGCTCAGAAGCCTACAAATAGTCTGTACCACTTAACAGGAAAGGCAGGAAACAAGCTTAATTTTTTTTCTGTTTCCCAGATGCTCTCTTTGTACACAGTAGGAGTGCCTGAAATCAGAATATGATCTCACTGCACTCAGTTGAGTGAGCAAATGAGATGGGCCCAGAAGGAGTATCCAAACACAAATTTACAAGAGGGGCGGGCAGTTTCAAGGCCACTAAGATTAACACCAAAACAAAAACAGGGACGGTGGGTGGGACTAACTGAAGAGCAGAGTCAAAACTTCCAGTTCAGTTAATATTCCTGCAACGCAGTTAAAATCAAATTAAATACTGTATTTTTTGAAAAAAAAGTGCAGATAAAGGTACTTAAATTCTCTTATACATCCAGTTGAATACAGCTAGTTCTTAGCCGGCCAAAGCTGAGGTTTTTAAGCAGAAAATATTTCACACTATACCACTTAAATAGGCAAGGACAAGAAATCAAAGAATGTGGCTACCCCCACACCTGTAATTACTAGCAAATAACAAAATTCAGCAAATACTGACTAACTTCCAGTTCAGTTAATATTCCTGCAACACAGTTAAAATCAATTTAAATACTGTATTTTTGGAAAAAAAAAGTGCAGATAAAGGTACTTAAATTCTCTTATACATCCAGTTGAATACAGCTAGTTCTTAGCCGACCAAAGCTGAGGTTTTTAAGCAGAAAATATTTCACACTGTACCACTTAAATAGGCAAGGACAGGAAATCAAAGAACGTGGCTACCCCCACACCTGTAATTACTAGCAAATAACAAAATTCAGCAAACACTGACTAACTTCCAGTTCAGTTAATATTCCTGCAACGCAGTTAAAATAAATTTAAATACTGTTTTTTTTTTTAAAAAAAGTGCAGATAAAGGTACTTAAATTCTCTTATACATCCAGTTGAATACAGCAAGTTCTTAGCCGGCCAAAGCTGAGGTTTTTAAGCAGAAAATATTTCACACTGTACCACTTAAATAGGCAAGGACAGGAAATCAAAGAATGTGGCTACCCCCACACCTGTAATTATTAGCAAATAACAAAATTCAGCAAACACTGACTAACTTCCAGTTCAGTTAATATTCCTGCAACACAGTTAAAATAAATTTAAATACTGTATTTTTTTGAAAAAAAAAGTGCAGATAAAGGTACTTAAATTCTCTTATACGTCCAGTTGAATACAGCAAATTCTTAGCCGGATAAAGCTGAGGTTTTTAAGCAGAAAATATTTCACACTGTACCACTTAAATAGGCAAGGACAGGAAATCAAAGAATGTGGCTACCCTCACACCTGTAATTACTAGCAAATAAAATTCAGCAAACACTGACTAACTTCCAGTTCAGTTAATATTCCTGCAACACAGTTAAAATCAATTTAAATACTGTATTTTTTTAAAAAAGTGCAGATAAAGGTACTTAAATTCTCTTATACGTCCAGTTGAATACAGCTAGTGATTAGCCGGCCAAAGCTGAGGTTTTTAAGCAGAAAATATTTCACACTGTACCAATTAAATAGGCAAGGACAGGAAATCAAAGAATGTGGCTACCCCCACACCTGTAATTACTAGCAAATAACAACATTCAGCAAACTCTGACTAACTTCCAGTTCAGTTAATATTCCTGCAACACAGTTAAAAATCAATTTAAATACTGTATTTTTTTGAAAAAAAAGTGCAGATAAAGGTACTTAAATTCTCTTATACGTCCAATTGAATACAGCAAGTTCTTAGCCGGCCAAAGCTGAGGTTTTTAAGCCTGGCTTACACACTGGCTCTTTCTGAGTACTGGTCAGATAACTGATGAATGACCAAGAAACAGAGAAAGGCAGGACGCAGCTGTAATAATTCTTTAATAAATTATTTAAAGTAAAGAAATGGGGAAGACAGAAAAGTGGTGAAATGAGGAGCAAGCAGGGGGAAAACAAAGTGAAAGGAAGGAGGGAATGTGCAGGAAGGCTGTAGGAAAGAACCATAGCTATCCATTTTTTCAAGAATAAAACACGAACATATATGCACAAATTTTGCTAAATCAAAGAATGTTGCTACCCCCACACCTGTAATTACTAGCAAATAACAAAATTCAGCAAACACTGACTAATTTCCAGTTCAGTTAATATTCCTGCAACACAGTTAAAATCAATTTAAATACTGTATTTTTTGAAAAAAAAAGTGCAGATAAAGGTACTTAAAATCTCTTATACATCCAATTGAATACAGCAAGTTCTTAGCCGGCCAAAGCTGAGGTTTTTAAGCCTGGCTTACACACTGGCTCTTTCTGAGTACTGGTCAGATAACTGATGAATGACCAAGAAACGGAGAAAGGCAGGACGCAGCTGTAATAATTCTTTAATAAATTATTTAAAGAAAAGAAATGGGGAAGACAGAAAAGTGATGAAATGAGGAGCAAGCAGGGGGAAAACAAAGTGAAAGGAAGGAGGGAATGTGCAGGAAGGCTGTAGGAAAGAACCATAGCTATCCATTTTTTCAAGAATAAAACACGAACATATATGCACAAATTTTGCTAAATTTGTACTATCATCTCCAGCCAGAGAGAAGGGTGAACACAATGCAATCTGTTGTACAGGGAATTGGACCAAATCATGTGTATCATGAAGACAAATGTGCAAAATGGAGAGCTATGTATAGGATGATTTTTTTTTTCTGAGAGACATAGAAATGTTGGGGAAGGGCTGTAGGAATGTCTGGGTGAGGTAAGCTGGGCAGGTGAGGAAGCAATTGCTGACAGACAAGACAAACAAACATGAGACAGGGTTGGTGAAGTACACATGAGATGGGTAAAGACCACGGTTGGGGAGAGGTTGAGAAATCCAGGTCCCATGCACATCGAGACAGTTGACAGTGAGAATCTAGTCCTCACCAAATGGGCTGTTATTACTGTCACCTCACTGCAACACTGGCTGCAGTGCCCAAAGTCTGTGCCTTCTACAAGTGCTCTGTACAAGAATGGAGAGCAGGCTCTCCATCTGGCATAGGCATTTACCCACAGTGTGGTGCACAATCCAATGCACCATCCATTGCAGTTCATCATGGGTGATAAACTCACCACCTCTGCCACTGCTCCTGAAGGGAGATACAGACCTGTCCTCTGGGGCAGAACTACCCAAGGGCCCAAGTAGGGGCAGCTGAGGGGCACTACCAGGTTCGGCACCACATGTGCTGGGCAGTGGTACTCTAGTCGGTGGAGTGGGAGCAGGTGGATCTCATGGGACAGGCCTACCCAACTGTGTTGTGGGAAAAACAAAAAATAAAGAAAAAAGAAAAAAAAAAAAAAAAAAAAAAGAGAGAAAACAGTTGGAGTGAGAGAAAAAAGGCAGAACATTAGCAACTTCATATGTGACATAAGCATTGATACAATTATTTGACTATTTCATTAACTTTACTTTTAACAGTACAAACTCCTAACAAGTTTCTTCCTTTCTTTTAAGACTACCCAGTTTATAACAAAGGCACACTATACTACAAATTGTAGCCATCAATCCTTGATATATGCATATATTGTACATATGCATGTTCCAATTATACTTATTGCAGTTTACAGAAGGTCATTTGTGCCACTGGTATAGAGGTATGAGATTACATTCCAATAATGATGAAAACCTAGCAGTACTGTATACTAGGGAAGTGTGTTTTTTAAACCCACAACTGATGACTACTTTCAAATATTGTACTGTTCTTTTGTCCTACAGAATACTGCATGCATACTTACATTTTACAGTTTAGAGATGCATGGTCACTGTTATGTGAGAATATGGTACCATTGCATTGTGCTACAGACTAAGGCATGCACAGTTTCTTTTACAGTTGGGATATGCATGCTCACTTTGATACAACTGTATTAAATACCACCTAAGCGGTCTTTAATTTTAATGCTATAAAATTACTATACAAATCATTATTATATATTATATTATGGTGGTGCTGCGGTAGCATTGCCGCCTCACAGTAAAACGTTGTCCTGTTTGATTCTCAGCTAGAGCATCTTCTGTGTGGAGACATGCGTGAATAGGCATACCTTTGTTGAAGGTTGTGCATCAGAGCTGGCAACTCGGCACGTAACAAATCTACTGCCAATCATTAGCAGATTGGAGTTCCGCTGTGACGACCCCTAACTGGGAAAAGCTGAAAGACACAACAACAACATATTAATAAAATACTATTTCAACAGTACTGTTCTGATGCATACATACCACATGCTTCTCACATCCTTACTAAATGCCTGGCATGGGACCTGGCTTTCGAGGCTCGCTCTGCAGCAGCTGTGGAAAAACAGAACAGAACACCATTATGAATACCAGTCTTGACTACATCCAGCTTTTAACTTTTATATTTACTCACTAAAATTGATACTTACACATCTGTGGGGTGTCTCCTGTCTGAAATTCCCTAATCAAAAGGTCAAAGGTATCCCACTTCCTCCTCTGGAGGTCATCAAAGTGATGTCTGCATTGCTCACCAGTGCTGGGGATTCCTGTAGCCATGGTTAATGCCCTGCCAATACTATTCCAGGCTTCAGATTTATATTCTGAGCCTGAATAGTTCTGCTGCAGCAACTGGGGCCCATGCTCCTTAACTAGGAGTGCAACAACAATTTTGGACTCCTGGACACCCCACCTCTGCTCCCAAAAGTGCACACTCACTGCAGCAACTCCTGACATGCTTGCCTTAGTTCAAGCTCAATGTATAATGAGCATTTCTTGCCAATTGAATTTTATGTGCTGCAGTTTTCCTGCCTATTGCACATCTCGCACTTAATGAGAGTGCACACATTTTGGTTTTGCAACATTTGAAAACATTGCACAGCACTTACCAACTTGCAAACATGGTAGGCAAGGGTGTACACTGGCAGGCACCATGTTTGCACGATGGTAAGCAATGCACAACAGTGGCGTACAGTGCAGTTTCTAGATTATTAGATATATATAGGCACTTGTGCAAATGTGTTAGTCAAATGTACCATGTTATATGATTCTCCTACCCTTACAGCTATTACCACAAGAAGGTTGAGAAAACAGTTGTGTATGTTGCACTTTATTGCTATAATCTGCAATCTCACAACAGTAAAACAAAATTTGCACAGCCTATACTAGAACCCAGGACCATCTGTACTCCACATTGACACTTAACACCTGCTTCCACAGGATTAGAGAGATGATATGTGCTATCTTAGTAGTTATTTTAAGGTTCTCACTGTTAATCATAGCGCAATGTTGCTTACCGTGTTTGCATGATGCACAATATTATTAATTGAATGCATCTGGTTTATATGAGTGACTGACTGGGCCCTATCTACAACCTGGGTGGTCCATTCCTCCAGTTTGTGCAGGGCTGCGCTTCACACAAACCAGGTGAGCACAGCTAAAACATGTTTATGCCAAGCTACATATCGAACAAAAACTGGCGAAAAAAAAAAAAAAGAAATTAAAAACACAAAAGAGAGACTATCCAGAGTTTTGTAGAATGTCCCGATATTTGCATCATTTTTGGTCTGTTCTTTGTAAAATGTGTGATTTACTGTGAAATCACTGAAGATTGAAGTCAATATATAATGACATACATTTCTGTTCCGTACTTCATATCCTTCAGAAAATACATGCTGACCCTTTGTCTCCCCATTAGTTTATTGTCTGGCCACAATCCTGGCACTAAAAGGTTGTGCAAAATGAGCCACATTCAGTGTACAGGTTTTGTGGCCAGCAACACCTTTCTACTCTCACTTCCACTGATAGCCTGGTTGTCTTGAGAGTTAACTTGAGAGATGAATCACCTGATGGAGGACTTGATAAAGATGGGTGCCTCCCATCAGCAGTTTTCCACAATAAGAACCTAAGATCCATGTGACCTGCTGGTTCAAAGTTGGTAAGGTCATTGTTTTTTAAAGAACATAGTTGAGGTCCCAAAAGGAAGAATTTGTTTAGGAGGGGGGGGTCTCATCTGCAATACACCTTTGGTGAACAGTTTTAGCAGAATAAAGGAGGAAAGAAAGAGGGGGTATCCATTGACAGACCAGCAAAGATGGCAACTAAATGCTCCCTAATAAATGCATATGCTAAGCCATCCTGAAGTAGTTCCACAACAATATTTCCAGACCAGTGTGAACCACAATGACCCCTCTGTTGCCATTTAGGCACTACCTAGAAGACCCCATCCATTTGTAAGCATAATATTTTCTAAAACCAGGTTTTCTGGTCTCCTGTAACACCTGCTGCATATCATCGTGAAACAAGTGCCTTAATTGAGTCATGATTAAATCTCCCAAGGTGTCAATTGAAGTTTGTCCAAATGAGGTGGACCAGTCATCCCTGACACTGTGTGAGCAGATCCAGAGTGTGTGGAAGTCTGTGTTAATTACCCGTGGTCAACACCATTAAAGGGAAAGACAAAATTACCTGGGCCAATAGGGGATCACCACACTGATCTTTGGCATTTCTTTTTGAACTTAAAGAAGTACCTTGTGAATCAGTGGAAACACATATAAGAACATTCTCATCCAAAGGAATGAGAATATGTCTGTCCTCCAAATGTGGCTGTAAGGACATCTGGAACAGAATTTCTCCAGTCTGTCTGTTTTGAAAGCAGCAAAGATATATATTTGAGGTGCTTCCCACATGTTGACTAAATTCTAGAACACCACTGTCTTGAGTTTCCATTGATGTGGGTCTGCCTAGTATCTTTTCAGTCTGTCTGCCACAATGTTCTGCTCTGACAGTGTGTATGATCCTTGAAGAAGCAGTACTGGGAAACCTGCTCCCAGGCTATCATTGTCAACCAGAACTGTGGGTAAGACCCTGTACCCCCTAGCTTTATGAGGTACCAAATCACTGTGGTCATGTCCATAGCCACAGGGAGAGGAACAAAAGTGGTGAGGATTTTCAAGGCATGAACACTGCCAACATCTTCTAGATACTATATATAACCAAAAATACAGTGAGGTACCACACAATAGCATCTTTATTACACAAAAAATAAGAACAGTGGTGAGCGCTTTCGCAAAACTAATTGCTTCATCGGTTATATATAGTTCTGGTTTTGTGCACCTGGGTTTTACCTGAAGCCGTTTCTCTTTTTATACATATCTTCTAGATACTGATGAACTTCCATGTGTCCTTGCATCCCCAAGTGGCAAGCACTTGCATTTCCATTGATGCAGTTCCCCAGGCAAAGTCATACAAATCTGTCTGGACAGATTGCACTGGCACTGTAGAAAAGAAAATGAAGCCCTTGTTTCATGATGATATGCAGCAGGTGTTACAGGAAACCAGAAAACCTGGCTTTAGAAAATATTATGTTTACAAATGGATGAGGTCATCTAGGTAGTGCCTAGATGCTCAATTGATCTCTACACCAGTGTAATACTTGTCTGATGAAGGGCAGCAAGAACAACTGATTTTCTTGGGAATGAAGGTACTGCACCCAACACGTTTGGATACCATTGACATTTTTATCATGTAAAGAAGGGCCAGTGGTAAAGTGAGAATCATGGATGTCATCAGTCCAAAAATTAGTAGGAATTCTCAAGCCAAGGTGTCATTCCTCTGGGAGAATTCCAGAAACACCTCCTGTATGACACCACCTTGTCTTCAGACAGAAAAGCCAGATTCTAGTTGAAATTTTTATTGTATTTATTTTACAGTTTATTTACCAGGATAGTCCATTGGGCTGAAGAAGCCCATTTTCAATGGAGTCCTAGGGAGAAAAGCTCCAACAAGGTTAAACAAGTGATACAATAATTAGGCAAATGCCAGTCTACACAGAAGTCAATTAAGCACCCCAGAAAGATGAGTCTTTTCAAGGGTGTCACACATGACCTTAGGAGGTTTGACCTAACCTAAGTGGGAGAATCAGGATGAGACCTCTAGCAATTCCTCACACCAGGATGAAGACTGTGCACAGATCAGCAAGTTATCCAAGTACAGAAAAAAGTGATTGTCAAGAGTTCATCAATGGGACACTACTGGAGCAAGGCATTTGGTAGACACTCACAAAGCAGGTGGATAGTCCAAAGGGCAATACAGAAAACTCAGATATGTCTTGGTGTGATGAGCAATGGGAGTACAAAGCAAGGCATCCATCAAGTCCAGGATCACCATAAAGCAGTGGTCCAGAAATAGAGGAATAACTGTCTGCAGGATAAGCATCTTGAACTTGGAGTCCTTGACAAATGTATTCAAAAAAGAAAGGTCCCACACCATTCTCTATGACTGCTCTTATTGAAAAACCCAGAAAACACTAGAGAAGAAACATCTCATTCTTTCTGAAGGAACCACTTCAGTTACCACTGAGTCCAGTGTTTGCTGGAGAATAGGAAAGAATAACAATGTCTGGTCTGGTAAATGAAGGGACGCTCCCCCAAGTGAAAGCAGAAAATCTAAAATATTTTCACTTTAATCTGAAACCCCCTACTAACATGTTTGTACCTATTTGTCAGAAACCACTGATAGCCTGGTTGTCTTTTTGAGAGTTAACTTGAGAGACAAAACACTTGATAGAGGACTTTAATAAGACAGGTGCCCCTCCTCAGTGTGGTCATAATCTGGAAGAGGGTTATCCTTTGTAGGGAAGGAACCCTTCTTGTTAGGTTTGGCTGAGTTGTTTATTGCCTTGGATTTTGCTTTGCTTGGCTGGAACTTCTGCCAGTTAGCCCACCAAAATTATCTTGCTTAAAGGATAATATGAATATATGAGAAAAATGCATCCTTTTTAATACTCCTTGCATCCATTTACCTCTGTCATTCCAATACTTAAGGCTCAAATTAACTGCTGTACCAAACACACAATCAGGCTCAGGAGGAGCAGCCATAATCACCTTTTTAATTCCTCAGCAAAATTCTGGGAGTGCAGCCCAGTATGCCTAATCACCACAGACAATGCTGCATTTCTAGAAATAGTATCAGCCCCTCCAAGGAACTTTTTAGGACATGTTTTGACTGGAAACAGTATAGTTAACATAAACCTTTTTGGTCTGCAGACAGTGATGCAGCAAACTCATCTAAACCACACATGCATCTCAACACAAACTTCCACAGAAAACACTGGTAGTTAAACACTTTAACAACTACATTGCTGGACTGGACCATCTTATTTCCCTGAGATTCTAGTAATTTTCCTAGTTAATATTGAGGGAATGGGTAACAAGAAGACATGGTCTCCTTATTAGCAAATGTTATTGGGGAAACCAAAGCAGGGTCCACAGACAAAAAGGCTTGGTGGCCAGGTGAGGCCAAGCATACCCTAAAATTCTTAAAAACCTTTCTTAGGTAAAGTCTCAAAGAACAGAGAAGAACTGCAGGCTTCCTATAAGACATCCCCACTGCTGGGATTAAAGGAAGGAAAACATCTACTTTGGTTGTTTTATCTGTTTGTCATCAGAGGAAATCAACTGATCTGACACAGACAAGTTAGAGTCTTCAGAAACAGGAGCCCCTTCAAAAAGAGAATCCTTAGCAGACTGACTGGTGGTGGATGCACTAGCATTACTATAACCTGAGTATGCCCCTATAACCAACTGCCTGAGCCATGGATCTATTAATAGTCACCATCTCAGGTGGCAAACCAGTTAGGAACTGCTGCCCCACTGTGTAGAGAGTCTTATGTCTTTTTTAAGCATACACTACATTAGTGGGAGAATTCCTGTGGAAAAGTATTAATACTGGCAACAGACCCTGCAATCCTGACCTCCCCCATACTTAAAGTATTTGGTTCTCCCATACCTAAAACAGGCAGTGGCACAGCCCTGGAGGATGTGTCTGACACTCTTGTTATGCACAGTTGTGATACTACAAACACCCCAGTGGACCTGGAAGTAACAGAAGGTAAGTGGTCTGATAAGATGCCTGAAGCTAAGGCTACTGCAGAGTCACATGCTGTAGGATGAGTCATTTTTTTTATTTATTCTTTTGTTTTTTAGGTGCAGATGGGAATGATGGAGGGGTAGAAGTCTGATTCCATCAAGTCAGAGACAAGGCTCAATACCAAATAATGGCTGCACAGTCAGCCTAGTAAAAATATGGCAAATTCCAATATTCTCTCTCTAAATAGTAATCTAAAGACTATTTCTCCGTGGATACTAGTCTGAACACTGCACTGAGAAAAATATAGTATTTTTAGTAACACAGTTCAAAGCACAACATGCATATACAAAAGTCCTCTGATTTTGTAAAAAATGGCTAACTTTAGTACAAATTAATGGATACAACCTAAAACAATATTAAGCAAAAAATAAATACAAAAACGATTGAAAAATTCCTGTCAGAAATGTTTAACACCCAAAATGGCACTAAAAGTAATCTGAAGCCTATTACAGCAGGTGTTACTATTCTACAGACTGCACTGAATAAAATGACAATTGCAGTGACACAGTTCCAAGCAGAAAATACATGCAATTTGTAAAAAAGAGCAAAGTTTAGTCCAGATGAATGGCTACAGCCTAAAACAGTATTAGACAATTAATAAATCATAAACTGATGAAAAGTTCCTGTCAGAAATGCTTAACATATAAAATGGCACCAAAATTACATTATAATGAAAAAAATAATTTAAAATGCTGAGATCCTATTTAATTATCTCAAACAATCATAACTCCAAGGAAAAAATACAATATCAGCAACTTTTCTTCTCAAAACTTCCAAATGAAGCTTTTAATGAGCAGGCCTTACTGTGCTAGTCAAAGCGAAAACAGAAACACAATCAGACCAGTCAAAACAGCAGAATGCACTTTTCAAGTACTGATAGAAAAGGTGGTGGGAGGAAATAAAACCCAAAAAGGAGTTTCTTATCTGATCTCTACAGATTGAATCCCAAAAATGCAAGGTAAAATTTAAGAGATCTTTCTCTGACTGTGGCACAAGTAAACTCCATGAGTCCTGTCTGTGAGTATGAATGGCTGTCCTGGTCCTGTCAAGTGATTGTCCCCCCCGGCCCCCATCCATTCACAAACAGGCAATGGAAGGAGTTTTGAGCTTTGACAACCTGCCAGAAGGAGGGTACAAAACCACTTCTCCCCATATGTTAGTAATGCAGTGTATTTGTTAAACATATGCTATGCATTATACATAGTGGATCACTTCTGGAGACTTGAAACTTTGTTTCCTGTTGTAGTAGCATCCAGTGTACTGAGGTCATGTGCTTTGTACTTCTTAGTGAATTAGTGATAGTACAAGTAATTATTAGCCCCACTAGTTCATTTCTGCTTCCATAGTTGGTCTAAAATCCTGCTGAATAAGTAAAATGTGAAGTGCATCAGTTTAGGGAAATATGCAAAGTATTCCCAGAAGTACTTGTTTAACATTGAAGTTTTTCATGCTATAAATGGTGATGGAGATAAGCAAAGCTGTCCAAGAAAGAGTTCATTTCCGAAATATTTATAATAAGACCATGAATGCACCCGCACCATACAGCATTTATCGATAGAACTGGGTTGTTTTCATCTTTGGTTGACTGTAAATATTATATCAAAAGTAATTTTACTTGCTTCCATAGTTTTGTCTTCTTTCATTTTTGGTAGATAATTGTTTTGTTTAGCAGATAAAATTATCACACTGATGTGTAGTTGTTTGATTGCCATATTAAGTTATATGATACTCATACATCAGGTTACTGCTGTTGCTATAAAATTAATGAAAATATAATGGTGTGACACAAATTAATTTTTCATTTTTTTTATTTGCTGTAATATATGTTTTAATCAATGCAAATAAATTCAGTGTGAATGCTGTTTAGATTAAAAAAAGCCCAAGACAGCATTTGCATATAACTTTAAAACAAATCTTGTTCTACTGGGGAGCACAACCCCCCCATACACTTCACAAGTAAGTGGCTTTTGCATCATGCATTCCTTTACTTAATATAGTCAACCCTGAGGTCACAGCACTTTGAAGGAATGCATTTTTTCTTATGTAGACCATCATTGCACACTCAACACATTTTCACAGATGTGTGTATTTCACAACCCTTGTGTCATAGCACTGTCCTGTTCTTAGAAAAAAAATAATAATCCGAGATCCATTTTATGTCTTTTACAGGCACATGTGGCATCTGTTATAACTGTCTTCCTCCCTAGCTGGATTTAAGAACAAAAGTGAGGCTTAACTCTCCCTTCCTGAAACTGGACATTATCTGGTATTTGCTGAGATGTCAAAATGTTTAGTCAGTGTGCTCTCTCACATAGTGGTGGTTTATGATATATAGCATCTACTGAATTATACCTAATGCTTGGGTTATGTTGTCTATGCAAAATTTGTGGGGGATTAACCTTTTCATACATAAACATGAGCCTTTAGTCTGATTTACCTTAATGTCCAGATGGAAATCATTCATGTCTCTTTTGGCTTTTGTTATCAGTTTAAAATAATCGGCAGTAACCTATGTATTCTGTGTTGTGAAAATGAATTTGGTAGTCTCCCTTCAGCTTATGGCTAGTATAGAGACAAGTTATACTGAAATCAATGCTTCATCATCATCATCATCATCATCATCATCATCACAATCAATCCTCTTTTTTTCCATTTTCTACATGGGGTTGAGGTGTTGAGTCAACTGTTACCATCTGTCTCGATGCAATACTACTCTTGTACCTTGTTTGACAATTATGCCTGACTGTCTTGTCTTCTTTCAAACACTCTAACAATCTCTTCACTGGATGCCTTCGCTTCTTCTTGCCTTTTTTCCTGTCTGTCCCAAATCTTTTAACCACATTGTCTTCTGCTTACCTGCATATGCACATGTTAATCTGATGACTTCTCACTCATTCTGGTTTTAGAGTGATGATCTGACCTGCTTCACTGTTGACTCTACAGGAGTGCTGGGGAACATCAGGAGCAGCTATTGGTTCAGACTGGCTTTATGACGTCTGTAAGCCAAGGAGGCATGCACATCTTTTGAATGTATACAAAAATCTTGTTTCATGTAAAAGCCCGTGACAAATATAGTATAAAGTTAAAGATAATTTTAAAATGATAAATATCTGCAATGTATTCTTTCTGACAAAATGTATATAAAATATATACATACATACATACAAATGTTTCAAGCACAGGCATTAATGCCCTTCTAGCTTGCCAATATACCAAAACACTTGTTACCATAATAAGTGTCCAGGCTGTTCTTAAAACTATCTAAACTAGTACTTGCTTTAATGTAATTTGGTAGTCTGTTCCATGCATCAGTTACTCTATCAGACAACCAATTGGTACACTTCTCATTCCTATAGAATCTTCTACGTAGGTTGTCTGATGATTCTCTAGTACTTTTGTTAACCCCAAACATTCCCAGAGGTAGTTGTCTCTAAATGCTTTATACAACTGAATAAGATCTCCTCTTAGATATCTGTAAGAGACACTGTACAAGTTCACATATTTTAGTCTTTCATAATAACTTAAATTTTCACATCCATGGATACCCTTGGTATATTTCTGCTGTATTCTTTCCAGTTTACTCATGCTTGTTTTCTTGTAGGTTTTCCATATTGTTATTCCATACTCAAGTTTGGGTCTAATGTAACTAACACACAATGACATCATTATTTTTGATTTCCTAGACTTTATAAATCATTTTATACAACCTATAGTTCTATATCTATGATTAACCAATTGGTTGACATGATTAGAAAAACTCATAGCTGAATTTACCCATATACGCAGGTCCTTAAATGAGCCTACAGTTTCAATCACTGTGTGCTGTATTAAATATTCACCTTTCAATTTATGTCTCCCAAATCTCATATGCTTAGTTTTTGATGTATTTATCAGCATATCATTCTCCTGTGCCCAAATGGTCAATTTAGTCAGGTTATTTTGCAGACATGCCTTATCTGTAACACATGTAATCAGTTTACCCAATTTCAGGTTGTCTGCATATAGACTATAGAACACCTCAGATGAGAAAGTTAGGTCTGAAAGATGCAATCTAAACAAGTAAGGGCCTACGACAGAGTCCTGTGTGACACCCTAACTGTAACCAAAGATTTCACCTGTCCAGTTGCTGTATGATACTGGCCATGTCCTACTAGTACGCCATGCAGCTATCCATCTTATCAACAGTACATCAATACCTAGTTGTACTACTTTATTGATCAGTGTTTTGCATATGACCCTGTCAAATCTGAAGTTAAATCTATATAAATTACATCACAGCACAATTTTTCATTCATGGCCATTATTATATTGTTATAAAACATCATGTTACAAGTGGTAATAGATCTGTTTTCAACATATGGATGCTGATATATGGTTTCAAGTCCCAACCTATCCAGTTCTGACAATAACTTATCCAATATTACCTTCTCCATTATTTTTCCACAACATGAAAGTAGATTTAAGGGTCTATATGACTCTCGGTTTGTAGTACTCCCCTTTCCCTTAAAAACAGGTTTAATAAGTGCATGTCTCCAATCTGGAGGTATCTCCCCATATATATTTATATGACCTAGTGAATAATAGATATAATGGTACTGTAAGTTCTTGCTGAAGTGTTCGCAGGTCATTGTTACTAATTCTGTCTCCTCCCTGCACTTTGTTTGGATCCAGTTTGTGCAGTTCTTTTTTCAATAAAATCTAATTTGATTCCAATATCTGGGGTTACCTGGATGTCACTAGGACAACTTATTACTCCTTCTGTGGAGCCAAACTGTTTTGCCTAAGATTTTGTAAATATATATCTAATCTGTTGTGTCTGAGAATAAATTTTAGAATCTGTACACAGTTTATCAATTTGTGTGTCTTTACTCCTTCCACATATGTAGCTACAAAAAGGTTTCCTGTTATGTTTAATATCTTTATATAGATTTTCTTCAAAATTTTCTTGATCTTGGGTTATACTATGCTTAATCTGTGTGTACAGCTTGTTTATTTCAGTTTTCAAAGTTGTCGTTTTTGACATCTCTTCCATTTCTTATATTTTTTTGTCTGTCACCTTAAATTGATATCTTGTTCTTATGGAACTATATCCCCTGATGACTTATGCCTAGATCCTGACGTTAAACATTTTTTTTGATTTTTTGCACTCAGTTTCTCTTTCAAAACTTTCCACATTTCATCTGCAGTTTTTCCACTGAACACCTCATTCCAGTTAGTTTTACATAGTGACTGTTTTGCTTCCATATAATTTGTAATTAATCTTCTGGGCATTGGTTTAGATTTCAGTTTGGCAGCATTATCTAGCAACAAATTAACCTTTATAACCCTATGATCACTGCACATCAATGGTGGTACAACTTGACTTGAAGTTACATTCATTTCTTTGGGAACACACACAATGTCTAGTATGTTCTACCCCCCTGGTAGGTTTTTTTACAGTCTGAAGAAATTGTTATTCCTGAATATACACTGTAAATAATTTCCTTACTAACGTTGTGTAATCAATATTATTCCAGTCTTGTTTCTGGTAAATCTAAGTCTCCAGCTAATATTATTCTTCTCTCCTGTGTTTCATGCAAGAAATGTATGAATTCCTCTAGGTCATCTGCACTTGACTTTGGTGGTCTGTACACTCCTACATTTGTTATATATTCCAGGGTTGTCTTTGTTGTCACAGTTACACAGTCTATAGTATTGGTGTTATCACTGAACATGTAATAATCACAGGTCTCATAGCTATCTTTAATCACTATCATAACACCTCCACCTGATTTTTTTTATTAGAATTTCTGTTACAGTAAAAACATTTATACCCTGACAGAATTGGTTTCCAGTCATTGTTCTTTAACCATATTTCACAAACAATAATGACATCAATCTTGTGGAAACTAAGCAAATTTTCCAATAAAAAAAAATATTATTAATGCTCCTAGCATTAACAACCATCAGAGATGCATCAAATGTTGCTATCTGTGAACTGTTAAATTTTCGACATGGCAAAAATCCTGCCTAGTGTTTGTCAAATACTGCAAAATATCTGCTGCAAAAATTATTTTCCCTGATCTTGACAAATGCATGCCATCCTGTCTGAACACATATGTGCCCAAAACTAGGCTTGGATGATCTACACATTTCCATTTTTTAAAACAGGCTAATTTTTTCCATGAAGATATTTACCCCAAAAATATTTTCCTTCATAGTGACCTGACTCTCCATTCTATAGGTAATTTGTGAAAAATATGTCCTAACACCAGTAGAAGCTATACTATCTAAGAGGGCTGTCAATTCCCTACTAACAGTCAGAAAATCCTTTGATTTGTGAAAAATACATCCTAACACCAGTACAACCTATACTATCTAAGAGGGCTGCAGTTCCCTACTAACAGTCAGAGAATCCTTGTGGATGACATCATTTGTACCAACATGAATAAAAACAGATCCATACTTTCTTACATTAAGGAATTCCAAGGCTTGTCTCGCATCTTCTGTTTTTACTCCTGGCAAGCATAACACTACTTGATGTTCATTATCATCTCTGCAAATATAAGTATCAGTTCCTCTAATAATTGAATTTCCAATTGCAAGAATATCTTTGCTGGCCAGCTCTGAAGAATCTTCAGCTTCTAATATGGTAATATCTGCTCTGTCAATTGTTACAAAGGATAGGCATTTATCACTACTAGTCTTATTAATCCAACTGTTTCCATTGTGTATTAAATTCTCATCCAGCTGGTGTTGTAAATACACATCTTGAGTCATGTAGTCAATATCTGTCTTTATTTTTTTTCTTACAGTAATATTCTTCAATCCTTCCATGTTCAGTTTTGATTTATTCCTTTTCAACTGCCCCTTGCCTCTTTTTTCTACCTTCTCCATTGGGAAGATGATGCCTTTTTCTGTAGACTGAAGGTTTTCTGATAGAAAAATATCATAATTTCCTGTAACCTGTGTGTTACATAACAAAGCAGTGTCCTTTTATTACAAATTCTCTTTCCTTCACAGTCATTAATCAATTTTGTTTTCTTCCTTGTTATTTGTTGTGCACTTCTTCCTTTCTTTCTTTTTTGTTTCCTTCTAAACAGACTGGATCATCAGATTGCTGAATACTTGCATCCAGAATTCCAAGGTTGTCAGTGGCATCATCTTGTTTCATAGGGGTCGAATGATCTTTGCAGAAGACAGATGCATCATTTCCTAAACGTGTTCTATTTGTTCTATGCCTAACATTATTTAGTTCATCAGTCCAGTCATTAATATATGAAACAACAGTTCTCCAATCCATGCCAATTGCACAAGTGCAATCATTATCATTAAGTCTAGATTTACTTCTAACAATGGTATGCAAATCCTCCAACTTTTGACATGAGGAGCACAGATCACCAGTGTTATCAGCTGTTACCTTTAAATATTCATAGCATTTATTACACTGTACAAGATATTTGTGCATTAGTAAATCGTGACTTGCATACTCATTTAAGGAATCTATATTTAGCTTCAAATGAATAAAATATTACAAAAGAAAAGAATAATCAAAATCAGTAACCACAGAATTTAAAGAAAACTTAAATCAACTTCTATTACAAAAAAAATCACACCAGCAATATACAACTAAATAAAGTACTGTAAAGTACTTCTGACCATATACGTTCTACAAGACAGACAGAGTTGTAATTCCTTTATGTCACTATCACTCGCACTAGCACTTCTTTTTAACAATAAAGATAAATAAATCACAAACCAAGATAGGATTGTTTAGATATGCTCAGGATTTTCCTCTCTGCAATCTGTGGAAATTTATGGTTGTCTAGGCCCCTTGGGGTGGCTAGATTTTGCCTGTCTAAAACCTATCCCTTTCTAACAACCAACAGTGAAAGTAAAGGTAAAACAACAAAATATGAATCAAAGTAAATCTTGCTAACAAGCAGTCCCTTCTTACTTACAAACAGTGAAAAACAATGATGACAAATACAATATAAATTCAAATAAAACTTCTCTTACCAGTCAACTCCACAGTAAGTCACAAACCAAGATAGGATTATTTAAATATGCCCAGCATACATAAAATGTATGTGATGCATGGAGTGCCATAATTACAGTTTAAATATGACAAAGATAAACTTGTTACTCACCTTTCTGATGTCAGGAAGGTACTTAAGCTTTTTTAAGCACCAGGAAGCACTATTAAGATGTGTTCTGGAGCTAGGGCTAAACAACAGTGATGAATGGCAAAGAACAGATGCAAAAGGCAAAACAGTCTTTAAAAGGTATTTGAACTTCACTCTGTCACAATCATAAATAAAATATGTGGTAGAATAAAGTGTCTAAAATGTTTACAGCCATTATTGTCATTATTATGATGGATTTACTGCACATCAGCAAGTCAAATGGCATCAGAAATACTTTGTCTGGATCTAAATCTCTTCTGCAGCATCAACAGAATATTTTGGAGGGACAGGTATATCTCACAGAGGATACTGCTGCTGTGGAACAGACATCCCAGCCACATAAAACAAAGTTCATCCCTGCCCATATTCAAGCACAACTTAGATCTATAGATGGAAAACAGAAAATTTTCCCAGGACTGCTCCCTGTACCACTGTTGGACAGAGACAGAGACAGCTCCTAAATGCCTTATCCTATGCATGTGGGGAGTCCCCTCAAATTATCTATAGTATGATCCCAGTTATTCTGATTAAGAATTATATATAATTAACCATGGGATGGGAAAGGCCAGTCTATAACCAAATGGGATAGGTTACTTTGAGCACAAAAGGGAAATTGGTTGGAATTAAAATCGCCCCGTAAGGTCACCTAGCCTAGTACTTACCTATGAGTCTAGGCCAATCTATAACCAGCTGGGATAGGTTATTTTGAGCACAAAAGGGAAATTGGTTGGAAGAAGTACAGGTACTATCCTGTACAAAAGCGCTTACTTTATTTGTGAATACATAATTCTTTTTGGAGTGTATCAGGTCGTGTTCATACTTTTTTGTTATTCTCCAAGTTTGTTTTGTGGTTTCATAGTAGTAAGGGCTTTTGCCAGTTTTCAAAGCCTGAAAGCCAGTAAAAGACTTCATGCATTTTTTCTGCAACTGGTAGTACATAGAACAGATAAAGGTCAATTTACTACAAAGAATTATAATCAGGTCTTACTGATCATAACCCTTTATTATGTGTTATGAACATGACAGGCAAAATTTACATCTCAAGCTTTGCTTTTAAAGTGAAATACATTCTTGGCATCTGTATCTCAAACACACAATAAGCTGGTTACAATATGAGACTTGACCATACTCCCCTGCATAACATAAAAATATTTTATAACTAGATAAATGTGATGCAATATTCAAGGCATGAATAGTTTAAAATATGTCAGTTCCTAGCTGTAGGAGTCACATGCAATCCAGTACACATTCTAGAAGTAGTCTCAATAAGTACCTCTCGGAATCTTGTAACACATTCACAGTACCTGTATTATTTATGGAGCATTGTCACAAACATCCAGATACTAGATTTCACACAATCTACTTAGGAGAGGTGTTGAGCTGTCAAATGATCCTCAGTTAGTAGTGCGATAGGCCAGATGGCCAAGATGAAGGAGTGATGGACCCAGAAACCCAAATGTGTAGTAAGGGTATCTTAGGAATGTCTAATAGATGTTTCAGTGAAGGATGAATTTGTCTCCTACCATCAGAAATGCTTCTCCACTATACAAGGGGGATTGGACATGGAATCTAATGTCAGCTTTTATGAACATATGTTTTATTATCATACTTTTTGCTATTTTTAATGAAATTGTATAATGCTACAGTTATTGGCATTAAAGGTGAAGTTATTACTGTTGTATCAAGTGTGCATTTTTGTACAACATGTTACAGAACTTTGGCATCTTTAACTTAAGGAATTATACTGCATAGTTTGGAATCATTAGCATGTTTGCTTATCCAGAACTTACTTTTTAATTCTATGTGTACAAAGAATCATTAAATAAGTGTTCCCACTTAAGAACTCTGTATAATAGTACTGGTAACATCTCCCTTTGGGATAACAGGTGACCCTTCAGCTTGACTAGCTGTAGCCTGTTTCTTAACCAGTATTCTGCTCAGTGAGCAACATATGGACTGACCTTTAGGGCATTTGGAATTAAAGGGAATTGAAATGAGAGCCTTAGGGATACCAATATAAGCAGAATGCACTGACAGACCTTCATCATAGGCTGCTCTTACCTTGTAAAACAATGTCACATAATTTAAGTTGTCCCTGTAATAGACCCATACTGTCCCCTAGCTCGCAGTAGTAGGTCACATCTGCTGTTCTGGATATATTCCATTATGGCCCACTCCTTCATTTTACACAGAATCAGGTCAAATGATGAAAAATTGTTTGGGTCTGATATGGCCTGCTCTTTGTGAATTGGTACCACTACTACTTGTCACCATAAGCCAGGAACTATTCACATACTAGCATTTTGTTTGATAAAATCAGTAAGGGTTTGGTAATATGTTCCTTGATTATGAGTAGAAAACTACAATACCTATTGTCCAGTACAATGGAATTTGATATCATATTGTGAAGTTTGCGGGAATTATTTGCAAGTCCATTTGTCACATCCAGGGCTGGGTGATTGTTATTGATAACACTTTGCATTTGCATTTTTACCTTTTGGTTTGTAATATATTTTAAGAACATCTTATCACTGATTTCATCATTTCAATTTGAGTTAATAATTAGATTTGAAAGATATGAAAACTCAGTAGTTGCCAAACATTAGTTAACAAATTAGACTTACATTTGTAACTGGTATAATTTATGAAAGCTAACTAATACCTATTTTTCTTTTGTGTATCTTAATTTTGTGATTCCACCATTTTTTTCTTTTGTTAAATGTATGCATATATTTATGTCTTACCAACCTGTGCTCATAAATACAGAAGTTAATAATATAAAACTGACTGACATAATCCTGAGTGACCTGATTGGGTAATTTATTGCATCAAGGCATCCACACATGACTGAAATTGGGATCTAGCATAGATTCTCCTCATGACACTAACATCCTAAAAGATGGTTTGACAGACTGGTGCCAAAAACAGGGATTAAAACTGAATACCAAGAAGTGCATTGCAGTGCCTTTTGGGAGAAAGTCCACCCTGGTTATTTACACTATTGATAAGACACTCCTAAGAGTTGGACCAGTAGTTAGAGATCTTGGAAGATATGTTTACAGTAACCTGACCTTTGACCAACACATAGCCAAGGTAGTAAGAAAATCATTCTATGTCACCCAACTTATAAGTAAGGGTATGGCATCCTTGTCCAAGAAAGTAATAGTACCACTTTACTCAGCCCTTATCAGACCCATTATTAAGTTCAATGTCCTCTTCATTATGTACCTGACCAGGTTCAAAACCAAAATAACCCAGAGTATTAACACACTGTGGTATAAAGATCATGTTAAAGAGCTATCTCTATACTCAGCCTCCTAAAGGTTAGTGAGGGATAATCTATGCCTGGCATACAAGGCATCATCAGATCCAGCCCTGACAGATCTTTTGCAAATCTACAAAATTAATAGCATCAGAAAGACTAGATCCAAGCATTTAAAATTTGCTTGCAACATAAATACAACATGCTGGTGAGACAGATATGGGTCTCAAAGAATCCCTATGTTCTGGAATAGGCTCCCCAGCCATATGAGATGCAGAATCCATCCCTAATGCTATTCAAACATAACCTTGAGCATTGGATGGGAAATTGAAAATTCACCCCAGGTCTGCCCCCATGTCTCTGATAGACTGAGACCAGCAGTTAATTTTCCCTAACTACCATAACCCCCCACACTAAGCCTATAGCAACTTTCTAACTAACATACCCCTCCAAATAGAAGCCCATATTACATGGAGATACAATTGGCTTGGTTTACATGGCTAGGCTTATAAAGGCCCTGGTGGTTGTTAGCCTAGAATATATCTATGAAGAAACTTTGAAACTATGATGTTTTGGAAGGATGGCTTATTTTTGAAAACATTTGCTGTTACTAGTGAATACCTCTATATTTTATAACAAGAGTCTTAATACATATGTCTGCACAGGTTTTCACACTTCTTTATGTAGGATTCATAGTAATTTGCTATGAATTACACCTGGATCTTTATTGGTCAGTAATTAATATATACATAGTAAGAGCAGAGTAGTGAATAGATTTGTATATAATTATTACTCTGTTTGTCTGTTTATTTATTTATCTATTTATTTATGAGTATTTTAGCATCTCTCATTTCCAGCTTTTTTGATGTTTTAACATTTTGTCTGCATAAGTATGTGTAGCAATAAGTTGTTTTTTAGCGCATGAACTGAAGTTCTGTCCCATAATAAGTTGGTTGCCTGGTATGCTTCATGCCTTTTATGCTTTTTGTAGTAAGTTAGCTACAGATTTTTGTTTTAGCTTTAGTATATGCACACCAAGCTTTCAGCATTTACACTTACACTTTTTTTTTATATTTTTAGTGTAGTTAGATACTTTGTATTAATTCTTATATTATTTATATATTGCTCTACACATATATATATGCTTTTATGCTGTATAAATATTTAACACTTTAGTCACTTAGTTTTTATTCCTTATTAAGGTTTTATTAATTGTTTATGTATGAATAGCAATAGAGTTGTGCCTATATTTGCTTATGTATATATATTCACAACCTTTGGTTTTAATTTCTTGTTCCATCCTAAAGATAGTATTCATATATAAAAATGAATCTTTTAGTTTTAAATGTTTAATAAGAGTTTTGACTCTGCTATTGTATGTTGACTTTAGAGGCATTAGTTTGCCTGATTGTAAGAATTCTTCAGTTAATTAATTCAATAATTGAATAATTGATACCCCTGTATCAGTATATAAAGGGTAGGGTTCTGGTCTTAAAATTGATCTCTGAAGAAGTCACCGGTAGCAGAAAGAAAGCTTTATCATTTTTGTTTGCATCGTGAATAAACTACCTTATGGACTACAGCCTTGTTTCCTGACTGCATTTCTTCAACGTGGTGGGTACTATAGTGTTTATTTTGCCTATTTACTTGTTTGTTCGCTATTAGACCCACAGAGTGTGTGGCATTTATCTGGTTACTTATTTGCTGTTATTCGTAAGTGACAGTTGATGCTCTCATGATATGTGATAATTACAGATATTATAGCAATGGGTTTGGAGCAGAAAGGTCTTAGGTTTGTCATGATACCTACCTTGATACTACTTATGTGTACATTTCATATTATTTCTTCCAATCTGCTTCAGGTTAAAATTGTTAGTTAGTATTTGGATATAGTTGAGGTTTAGGCAATTAAAACCATATAATGATCTTACAGACACTGGTTTGAAATCCTGGAGTTAAGTCAGGAAAGCCACATGCAGTGTAGGGATCACAGGGCATGCAAAGCAAATTCCTATAGGACTATATTTAACATTACTGATATGTGTTATTACATGATAACTTAGAGTCCTGAGTTGCTTTTCTTGCTTCTGTTCATTTACTGATATTGAGACACTCTCAACTTTCCCATTAAATATTCCAAAATGAAAGGAAGTATACCCTGGAATCGGACATATGCATTTCACATCTTTAAACCTAGTTTCAGTAAGGGAAATAATATCAATATCCTCAATGGGGAATCAGTAGACACCTGGGATAATATTTACATGCCATAACAGCAGCTAAAGTACTATGTGCACTGGGGGGGGGAGTCATAGACACCAGGGATAATCCATATATACAATAACAACAGTTACATTACTATGACGGTGGGAGATCATAGACACCAGGGATAATCATACACACTCCATATGTACCATAATATCAGTTCAGTACTACAGGGATGGAGATCACTAGACACAGGGATACTCCATATGTGCCATAACATCAGTTGCAGTACTATAGGAATGGGGGATCACTAGACATTAGGGTTATTACATATGTACCATTACAACAGTTACATTACCATATGGATCGGGGAAATCACTAGACACTAGTGATGCTATATGCGTACCATGACAGCAGTTACAGTACCTTGGAGATCGAGGTGATCACTAAACACCAGAGATACTACATATGTATCATTACTGCAGTTACAGTGCAATGTGGATCAGGGGGATCACTAGACACCAGGGATACTACATATGTACCATAATAGCAGTTACAGCACGACAGGGATGGGAGATCACTAGACACCAGGGATACTACATATGTACCATTACAGCAGTTAAAGTACTACAGTGATGGGGGGGTCACTAGACACCAGAGACACTACATATGTACCATAATAGCAGTTAAGGCATGACAGGGATGGGGGGACAGTAGACACCAGGGATACTACATATGTACCATTACAGCAGTTACAGTACTACAGGGATGGGGGATCACTACACACCAGGGATACTACATATGTACCATAATAGCAGTTACAGCATGACAGGGATGGGGGGATCACTAGACAACAGGGATACTACGTATGTACCATTACAGCAATTACAGTATTGTATGGATCAAGGGGATCACTAGACACCAGGAATACTACATATGTACCATTACAGCAGTTACAGTACTACAGGGATGGGGGGATAACTAGACACCGGGGATACTACATAAGTACCATAATAACAGTTACAGTACTACAGGGATGGAAGTTCACTAGACACCAGGGATACTACATATGTACCATAATAGCAGTTACAGCACTACAGGGATGGGGAATCACTAGACACGAGGGATACTACATATGTACCATAATAGCAGTTATAGCACAACAAGGACGGAGGGATCATTGGACACCAGGGATATTACATATGTACCATTACAGAAGTCACAGTACTACAGTGATGGGGTATCACTAGAAACCAGGGATACTACATATGTGCCATAATAGCAGTTACAGCATGACAAGGATGGGGGGATCACTAGACACCAGGGATAATCCATACATGCCATAACACCAGTTGCAGTACTACAGGGATGGGGGGATCACTAGACACCAGGGATACTACATATGTACCATTACAGCAGTTACAGTACTACAGGGATGGGAGGATCCCTAGACAACAAAGATACTACATATCTACCATTACAGCAATTACAGTACTGTATGGATCAAGGGGATCACTAGACACCATGGATACTACATATGTACCATTACAGCAGTTACAGTACTGCAGGGATGAGGGGATAACTAGACACCAGGGATACTACATATGTACCGTTACAGCAGTTACAGTACTACATGGATGGGAGGATCCCTAGACAACAGGGATACTACATATCTACTATTACAGCAATTACAGTACTGTATGGATCAAGGGGATCACTAGACACCAGGGATACTACATATGTACTATAATAGCAGTTACAGCACAACAGGGATGGGGGATCACTAGACACCAGGGATAATACATATGTACCATTACAGCAGTTAAAGTACTACAGGGATGGGGGGATCACTAGATACCAGGGAAACTACATATGTACCAATACAGTAGTTACAGTACTACAGGGATGGGGGATCAATAGACACCAGAGATACTACATATGTACCATTACAGCAGTTTCAGTACTACAGGGATGGGGGATCACTAGACACCAGGGACACTACATATGTACCATAATAGCAGTTACAGCACAACAGGGATGGGGGATCACTAGACACCAGGGATAATACATATGTACCATTGCAGCAGTTAAAGTACTACAGGGATGGGGGGATCACTAGATACCAGGGAAACTACATATGTACCAATACAGTAGTTACAGTACTACAGGGATGGGGGATCACTAGACACCAGAGATACTACATATGTACCATTACAGCAGTTACAGTACTACAGGGATGGGGGTTCACTAGACACCAGGGATACTACATACGTACCATTACAGCAGTTACAGTACTACAGGGATGGGAGGATCCCTAGACAACAGGGATACTCCATATCTACCATTACAGCAATTACAGTACTGTATGGATCAAGGGGATCACTAGACACCAGGGATACTACATATGTACCATTACAGCAGTTGCAGTACTGCAGGGATGGGGGGTTCACTAGACACCAGGGATACTACATATGTACCATAATAGCAGTTACAGCACTACAGGTGTGGGGGATCACTAGACATGAGGGATACTACATATGTACCATAATAACAGTTACAGCATGATAGGGATGGGGGAATCACTGGACACCAGGGATACTACATATGTACCATTACAGCAGACACAGTACTACAGTGATGGGGGATCACTAGACACCAGGGATACTACATACGTACCATAATAGCAGTTACAGCATGACAGGGATGGGGGGATCACTAGACACCAGGGATACTACATATGTACAATAATAGCAGTTATAGTACTACAGGGATGGGAGTTCACTAGACATGGATACTACATATGTACCATAATAGCAGTTACAGCACGACAGGGATGGGGGATCACTAGACACCAGGGATAATACATATGTACCATTACAGCAGTTACAGTACTACAGGGAGGGGGAGATCACTAGGCACCAGGGATGCTACATATGTACCATTACATCAATTAAAGTACTGTATGGATCAAGGGGATCACTAGACACCAGGGATACTACATAGGTCCCATAATAGCAGTTACAGCACTACAGGGATGGGGGATTACTAGACACCAGGGATACTACATATGTACCATAATAGCAGTTAAAGTACTACAGGGATGGGGGGATCACTAGACACCAGGGATACTGCATATGTACCATTTCAGCAATTACAGTACTACAGATATGGGGTTCACTAAATACCAGGGATACTACATATGTACCATAATAGCAGTTACAGCACAACAGGGATGGGGGGATCACTAGACACCAGAGATACTACATATGTACCATTACAGCAGTTACAGTACTACAGGGATGGGGGTTCAGTAGACACCAGGGATACCACATATGCACCATAATAGCAGTTACAGCATCACAGGGATGTGGGGATCACTAGACACCAGGTATACTACATATCTACCATAATAACAGTTACTGCACTACAGGGATGGGTGATCACTAGACACCAGGGATACTACATATGTACAATTACAGCAGTTACAGTTCTACAGGGATGGGGGGATCATTAAACACCAGGGATACTACATATGTACCATTACAGCAGTTACAGTTCTACAGGGATGGGGGGATCACTAGACACCAGTGATATTAAATATGTACCATTACAGCAGTTACAGTACTACAGGGATGGGGGATCACTAGACACCAGGGATACTACATATGTACCATAATAGCAGTTACAGTACTACAGGGATGGGGCATCACTAGACCCCAGGATACTACATTTGTACCATAATAGCAGTCACAGAACTACAGGGATGGGGGGATCACTAGACACCAGTGATACTACGTATGTACCATAATAGCAGTTACAGTACTAGAGGGATGGGGGCATTACTAGACCCCAGGATACTACATATGTACCATAATAGCAGTTACAGTACTACAGGGAGGGTGGGATCACTAGACACCAGGGATACTACATATGTACCATAATAGCAGTTACAGCACTACAGGGATGGGGGATCACTAGACACCAGAGACACTACGTATGTACCATAATAGCAGTTACAGTACTACAGGGATGGGGGGATCACTAGACACCAGAGACACTACGTATGTACCATAATAGCAGTTACAGTACTAGAGGGATGGGGGCATCACTAGACCCCGGGATACTACATATGTACCATAATAGCAGTTACAGTACTACAGGGATGGGGGATCACTAGACACCAGTGATACTACATATGTACAATAATAACAGTTACAGTACTACAGGGATGGGGGATCACTAAACCGCAGGTATTCTACATATGTACCATTACAGCAGTTACAGTACTACAGGGATGGGGGGATCAACTAGACACCAGGGATACTACATATGTATCATAATAACAGTTACAGTACTACAGGGATGGGGGATCAACTAGACACCAAGGATACTACATATGTACCATTACAGCAGTTACAGTACTACAGAGATGGGGGGGGGGTCACTAGACCCAGTGATACTACATATGTACCATAATAGCAGTTACAGCTCTACAGGACTAAGGGGATCACAAGACACCATGAATGCTACATATGTACCATAATAGCAGTTACAGTACTAGAGGGATGGGAGGATCAATAGACACCAGGGATACTACATATGTACCATACTAATAGTTACAGCACTACAGGGATGTTGGATCACTAGACACCAGGGATACAACATATGTTTCATAATAGCAGTTGCAGCACGACAGGGATGGGAGGATTAATAGACACCAGGGATACTACATATGTACCATTACAGCAGATACAGTATTATATGGATTGGGGTTGGAGGAATCACTAGACAGGAGACATACTACTCTTTGACTACATGATGCAGTCGCATAGTT
Organism: Protopterus annectens; assembly: GCF_019279795.1. Lineage (NCBI taxonomy): Eukaryota > Metazoa > Chordata > Ceratodontiformes > Protopteridae > Protopterus > Protopterus annectens. The sequence continues at coordinate 121,388,862 of NC_056748.1, read as the reverse complement.
AACTATCATAGAAAGTGCTGATCTGCACATCAAGCTGGTTAACTGTGATTCAGAAACATGATAATTAGCCAATAATGAGGTATTTCCTCATCATGGCTAACATGTCTCTGAATCATAAAATACTGCATCATAGGAGTGGTTCCCATGCCTGTTCATGACTCCTTTATCAATTCTATTACATTGCAATATTTTATAGTCAGATTTAATTCTAAATGTGTTTGTGTGTTCATTAATACAAATTATGAGAATGCTGTGGTTACATGGATCAAAATATTAGTAACTGCATACTCATATGCATAATAACTCTTTAAGACTCTGTGCAGCTTGTCTTAACTTAGTTGTAATGGCTGATTTGTGACAAAGACATCATGGAATCTAAGCAAAAATGAGCAGCTGTATAAAAACTGGATTAATGTGATATTTAGTTTCACGTATCTCTGAGAAAAAATATTTATGTTAAAAATTTAAAAGATTCGGTTAATATTGGCCTTCTTTCATAGGAACAACGTAGCAGCCTGGAAAATTACTTAAAATTCTAATCACATTGTATAGATTCTGTTTTATATACTTAAATGCAATCTGTAAGAGAATACTAAGTGATACTACTAACTGGAGATTCTGTAAGTAAGTTGAATAAAAGGTTTAAAGCTGTGAATATTGGGAGTATGCAGCTTCATACCCATTACGATAAGGACGGCAACCGATGTGTAATTAGATTAACGGAGGAGCTTCACAAGCTGAACTTATGGTAACATTACGGTTACTGAAGCTAACCCAAGGTACATACAAATCAATAACCACATAAAATTAACACATGGAACAGGCAAAGCAGCAGCCACAGGGAATTAAATGAATGGACTGACAAATCAACAACCAGTGACTTTAATAATACAATAATAGCTGGGTGGGTAAGGTGAGCAGTATTAAATTTTACACACACAAATATTTTCATATCTGTCTGAAGGAAACTTTAGGCTGGCCTCCCTTTCCCATTCCTCCCTCAATCCATAAGCTATTAATAACCACTAGTTTTCATAAAAAGAAAATCAGGATAGCTTTCTGTCCTAATTTGTAGAAAAGTAACACTGGAATAAAATAAAAAAGATACTCTAAATAAATTACAACTGCAATCAAAAACATTTTTTTCTGAAGCTTCTAAGTGCTGTGGGGTGGAATTGTAGCTAAAAAATGCAATGATGCTTAAAACATCATCTTCACCTGGTGCTCCTGAAATATTTGATCGGCTTGTTTTAGACACACATAATAGTTATGTAGCACACGTGATATATCAGTAGAGAAGGGTATACACAAACTGAGGCATAAAGGTCACAGAAACTACTTATGGACAATGAGGCACATCAATGGAAGACTTCAGTGCACCTGCTGCAGATGCAATTTCAGGAGACACACTGAAGGTAGTCCAAGTACTTAACTATTCTCTATAGGATAATAACAGAGTACATGCATTCCCATCTGATTCCTAAAACAAATCATGCACATGCAACACAACTTGAATGCAGCAAACAGCCATGTCAACTCAATTCTTGCAATCCTTGATGTATGCTTTTCAGACTCCAAAAAATAAAAGGTAATAGTATGGATTCTGCCAAATTCCATAGCAAAAGAACAAAAAAATACATAAAAATGCAACCTGGTGTAATGTGGCTATGTCTGTGTGCACCCTAGAAGGCAGCCATCTACAGTTAGAGCAAGACTGCAACTAAACCAGTTGTCACACCAGCAGATAGTTGACAGGTATCAGCTAGACAGATGACTTATGTAGACTTTCTACAGCATGTGTACTGCACACATGTCTGTGCAGACCCTATGAGGAAATCCCATCTCCCTTGAAACCAAAGTGTGTCTCAGTCTGTGTGTAACTGCATCTGAGACATTCCAGAGATACATGGGAGAAGCTGTGAGAGTATCACAGACAGATGCCAGCCATATCATGGCAAAATTCCTGGAAGAATAGTGCAGCAATCTGGACGAATACATACACTTTCCATCCACCCCCATGGAATGGAAAACTGCAGCGCACCAGTTTTACAGCATTACAAACTTCCCCATGTACATGGTGCAATAGAATGCACATGCATACCTATCATGACACCAGTGCATTCTGAAGCAGACCGATACATAAACAGGAAGGGCTGACCACTCAACAACTGCCAGGCTGTGTATGCAGCAGACGGCAACATAACAAACATCATGGCAACACACCCTGGAAGTGTCCATGATGCTGCCGTATGGAGGGAAAGTGGACTGAGGGCTGCATGTCTGCAAAGTGAAATACCTGAAGGACTACTATTAGGTAAGTACAGTTACACAGCTAGGATGTAAGCTAAGAATACTCCTCACAACAATATCCAAGCTGACCAATATGTTGTCATTTCCCACAACAAGTGACTGTGGTTAGCCACTTGAGCTATAGCTAATGAGACCGTACTGTGAACCATCTGACCCTGCACAGGAGGCATACAGTAGAGCACATGCAACAACCAGAAAGATCATAGACCATGTGTTCAGTGTACTGAAAGCTAGGTTTAGATGTCAGGACACATCTGGTGGTGCACTGCAATACACACCTGAGAAGGCAGCACAGATGATAATGGTGTCTGCCACGTTGCACAACATGCTAACTAAAGCACATGGCAGTCTTCCAGCTGCAGGTGTGGGTGAACTACCCCAAGAACCCCCAGATATCTGAAGAGGGTATCCCACAGGTATTAGAGGAGCAGGAGGATGTAGGGAGCAGAAGGCACAGGCATATGCAAAGTAGGTTGTGGCCATAAGTACAGAACCAGGCAACACAGCAGCCTCTGACCTGCAATGTTAAGCCATAATAAGCCACACATACATGACTACACAGATTAAACATTGATGCACTGGTATTGCCCCACCACAGCAGCACAGATTGCATCTAATATCAATTACCCACTAGATGTATGCAATGAGCTCAGATATAACTACATAATCATAATATATTACAATATAAAAATATGCAAATGTGCCACAACAGGGATCATCAACTCAAGGCCCAATTGACACAGGTATGCATACACACTCAGACTGTTTTATCCCTGTATGAAAAACAATAAGGAACACATATCAGTGCTACACATTCCTATCTTGGCTAGGCTTAAAATGGTTTACAAGGGCAGTTAGCCTAGTACTAATCTATGAACCTATGAATCTATGAATCTATAAACCTACAATATAATATAATGGAAAAAGAGAAACAGCACAGGACATAATGCAGTATGTTTAACAGGCACAGAAAAATATATCACAGTAACAGTCAGCTATGTTTATTACACTGTTGGACACACTCTAACATATTCTAGGGCAACCTTGCTGACATCTCACACCACAGTCTGTTCTTCCCCAGCCATGTAGAGAAACATGCTGCCCTGGTTGAGGAGATTGATGGGGTGACAATACCATGTTGAGTTGAAGGAGCATGACTGTGAGTTAAAGGTCTTGTTGTGATTGGCCAGGGTCTCAAATTACCATGTCACAGCTAGCATACTTTCATTTTGAGCAGACAATGCTGCCATTATCTCACCGTGTCTGCACTCCTGTCCTTCATGCATCACATGCAGCTGGTGTGCCACATCATCTGTGGCACAAGCAAGTTCACGGATGTCTGATTGATGACATTGCCGTGACTGTTCATTTGCTTGCAGCAGGAGGTGGACACTCTCTGACACCTGGCCATGCACAACATCTGCTCGCCTATGTCTACTGTGATGCCCTGTGTCAGGCTGTTGTGGGGAAGTGCTATCAACAGCAGTCCCAACTGAGGTCTGTCATTCAATGGCCTCATCCTGTCCAACATCCAATATGCCATCTTGCTCCGAATGGCCAGACAAGTTCCCCTCCAAATCTGAGGCTACAACTGCAGCATCACTGTTAAGATTTTGGACGGAGTCTCCCAACACATCAAGGTCCTGTGTGCCAGGGGCCATAATAACATGCTGGGAGACATCTGATACCACATCATAGTCCATGGATGAGCTGGTGGACGATACAGATGGTTGATGTGCTAAAAGAAGATGCAGGTGAGTCAGATCAGGACAATGTGCTTACATCACATAATGGATAGCATCAAAGACCTATGACATATATATCTCACTGCAATGTTACAAATACTAATTACTATACATAAGGTCTACTGTATGTATGTTTCACAGAATCTACATACAAGGAGTACAGAATTAGGTTACAAAGCCAAAATACATAACATATGGGAGAAATACAAACAAAATACATACCTGACAACTACTTATGGGAAGATGGTGCTGCTGAAGGGGGCTGAACTTCAACTATTGTAAGGAACAAAAAAGCAGCATTAGTGATCACATCAATGACCATCATCATTAACCATGTGAACACTATTAAAACATACAGAAGGTTTGACATGCACATACCACTCCTATGTGTACTTGATGTGGTTGATGCAGACTGACCTAGAAATGGGAAGAAGGAGGAGACAGTATTAATGGAGACAACAACAAGAATAACAGCAATAACAGGAATGAAACATAATTAACAGCACACCACTGACAGACACCTGCTGTGGAGAAGTTGTGGGTTGTACTGTGGATCCTGCAGTGTGAAAGAAAAGAGAAAGACAGCACAGTCATATATGCAGGCGACAGAATGCTGACAGCAACACATATACAACACAGTAACAGTGGCTGCAGATACTCACATGATAGGCTTTACACATGCATGCCAGATGGGCCTGTGTTGAAAAATATTGACAGTAAAGTCAGTCTCATGCATGCCACACATTGATGCAAGCTATGAAGCTTTTGCAGTAACATACCTTGTCTGTCAGAACTTGAATCTGTACAGCTTAGGCCCCTACTGGACGTACCTGTAGTGTACTATTGTATAATGTTAGGGAAATAACAATACAACAGTAAACAACAGTGCCATGAAATGAGGGCTGAGACAATGAGATAAGTATGGAATCAGATTGAGAGGGAGTACCACAGATGGACAGAGATCTACTGCATTGGAATGTAGGTCATCACTGCTATGATGACCTGCATCAGAGGGGCACAGAGAAGCTTCAACGAAGGGTCACTGACATGCAGTGACAACCCATATATCCCTAAGTAAGTTTGACAATTCTAAGTATAAAATTACAAATATATCTTTGTCCCAGATATATATATATATATATATATATATATATATATATATATATATATCAGATAGTTGTTTTTTGTAACCATTACCTAGCTGTTGTGACAATGAAATCATGGGGATAAATAATTAGGCATGGCATGGTAGCTGCTGCCCTTATAAGTGTGGTTTTATTCCCATGCTGTTAATTTATTCAATAATGTTTATAATATACACAATTATGAACTTTGTAGATATACACATTTTACAGAATATAACTATATCATTTCACACAGCCACTGTCCTCAAGCATCACTGATGCCCATGGTGCCTAGGTGGCGGATGACTGTGAACTTTGTAGTTTTCCTTTATGGTACCATAGTATCACATACTACAGTGTTATATGTCTGAATAAAACCTCATACCTCATAATTCCTGCTAACAAAGTACACATTCTTAATGCTATCATGTTTATTAAGCCAAAAGGAATGCCTGTCCGATTGCTTACACATGTTCTCAGTTATGTGTTGATAGCTGTTATTTCTATATAATTAAAAGTATAATAAGTGTTTGCTGTTTCCTTATTCATCCATTCTCTGAATGAAATCAAACACTTTCAGTATCTGTTAAAATGAACCCCATGATGCTTGTTAGTTCAGCCTGTAAAAAACAGCCAGCATGCTTACATTTTGGCATGCTGTGGGTTCCAATCCACATAGGGAAAACATACCTGGAATTTTCTTGGTTTACTTCACCCATAACATTTCTGTAGAGAAACATATTCCAGTAACTGTTATTAATATTTATTTTGGTTACGAATAACTGAGTTAGTCGTCAAATTCCAATGAGCATATTTGTAATCCATAATGGTCTGTTAACATCAGTTTTTTTTTAACAGCAAGGTTAGTAAAGCAGGACCTGTTTGTTTAACACAAATGGGTGCTGGCTGTTAGCTTGGCCTATTGGCATGCTATGGGTTCCAGTCCACAGAGGGGAACTATATCTGAACTTGTTATCTTAGTTTAATTCACCCATAGCATTTCTGTACAGAAATATATTCCACTTATTGATGTTATTATATATTTTGTGCATGGTTGCAAATAACTTGATTATTCATCCAGTTTCTAGGAACATTTTGTAATTTGTAATAGTCTGTTAACATCAGCTTTTTAACAGCAGTGTCAGTAAAGATTGCTACAGACTTTTATATGCCTGACCAATGCTTTTGCTAATATTGTATATTTTGCAAACATGCTATTAAGTTCTATTTTATCAGTAAATATTATACTCAGTTCAAGAGCACCATCATTCTCATCCTTTGAGGGAGTGGGATGGGCAGTGTTTTAATTGAAATGCAGAACAGGGAAGATGTTTGCATTTGCTGGAAGATGTTTGCATTTGCTTAGTAATGTGCACTTTGCCAAATAATATCATGATCCTCACACACACCTTACTGTGTCCCTTATGTACAACAACTTGTATGGTTCCATTTGCAGGGGTTTTATAATACATGACACTGTCCTACTGTCTGAGGAATGAATGATTTCCATTACTGTTAATGTTTCTGAACACAATGTTGACATGAATGAAGTTTTTCAAACTCTTTACCTACATGACCAGTAAATGTTCACACTTTGAAATCCTAAGCCAGAATCCATATAGTAGACCATCCTCCATCCATGTGATGTCATACAAATGGGATGGGGGGATACAATAAAGCCTACATGGAGCGATTTTCCATGTAAGCATAGTGGCACAGCCCCAACACGGAAAATGACTGCCGAGCGATCCAATAAACAGAGTGGAGGGGCATGCACTAGTGTGTGGACATGGTAGTGTCCACTGAATGCAAATCAGCTCATAAGGTGGCAAAATCCATGCAAATGAGGTTGGTTTGCAATACAATAAGCAGAACGACACCCGTGTAGGTGCCGTGTTGGTGTAAGAAATGCACGCGTATAGACACCGTGTACAGGACTGTAAAATTTAAACAGAGGGTGTAAAAGCTCATAAAAAGAGTGGATATGGCACTGTAGGCATGCAAATGGTGAAAACTACGGCCATGAGTCCAGAAAGCAATGCAAAGTAGTAAAAAAAATACATTTTTTAAACATGCCATTATGGCAAAAAAAAATGTAAAAAAAATGAAAAATAAGCATTTGTAGAAATATTGCATTATAGTGCCCAACATGCAGAGTCTTACAATGTCAGATGTCAGTGATTGCTAAGGATGCAGGCTCTAGAGTAGGGAAGTATCCAGGGTATACACAATTTGGGGTCTATATTATGATATCGTATGCTCAGAAGAGAAGGAGGCAGGCCCTGGAGTAGGGAAGTATCCAAGGTATACACAATTTGGGGTCTATATTATGATATCGCACACTCAGAAGAGTGAATAACACATAATCAACCCCATGTAAGTGAAAGCTTACAACGCTGAAACTTCAGAACAGCGATTTTTTTTCCAAAGGAAAAAAAATTGCTGTTCCGAAACAAAAAAAAAATATAAAACATTACATAATGTGGGGGGCTTTGCCCCCCCCCATGCACCCCCTACTTAAATATACCAACTCCGAGATCACACTACAGTGCCAAAAATGGCAAAGTAGCAAAAATGGCCAAGCGGATTCTTTACCAGAGAAAGAATTTGCTGAAAAGCTGCTTCGCTATTTTGCCTTTTCACACTTTTCAGTTCAACAAAGACACATTCGACAAGCTGTGTCTGCGACAGCATAATAGGGAGTCCACAATTTGCTGTATGTAAATGAGCTGGGGTTACTGAATAGCAAAAATGGCTACAGTGTCGGCAGATACAACCCATGGTAGGGCTAGAACCATGTAGGTAGTAGTGCAACAGATTACTGACATCAAAAGGGGGTGTGTCGCGGTATGTGTAAGTGGATTGGAGCTCAGCAGCACAGGTTTGCGCTCAGCTAAGGACAGCTAAGCAGGGAGTGTTTCTGATGCTGCTGAGCTGTGTTTAGCCCCATGATGTATGTTTTAGCTGGTTTAAGAAACGCTGAGCGTGCCCATGCTTGGGGGAGTGTCAAAAATGCTGAGCACTGTTTACACTAGTGCTGCAGGTTTGCACGGTGCACCACACTGCTTAGCAGTGAAAGAATTAGGAAAAAAAGAAAATAGCCTGGGAAAGCCAATCAAGTAGAAATGACTGGTAAGCCTGGTTTAACAGACACTGGCCAATTCAAACCCCCAGTGCTATACCTGTCAGGTGGAATGCAGCATAATGAGCCAGTCACACAGGCTGCATCTGCAGCACACCATTATAAAGTATGCATACACCCTACAATCTGATTTCCCCACATACTCTGCACCATTGGAGTACACACATGGGAATTTTAACTGACAAAATGCTAGGACTGTTTAATGAAATCTTGGAAAGTCAGAGGATGCCTGAGGAGTGGAGAAAAAGTGTTTTGGTACGTATCTTTAAGAATAAGGGTGATGTGCAGAGCTGTAGTAACTACAGAGAGATAAAATTGATCAGTCACAGCTTGAAGTTATGGGAAAGTGTAGTGGAAGCTAGGTTAAGAAGGTAGGTGATGATTAGTGATCAGCAGTATGGTTTCATGCCAGGAAAGAGCACTACAGATGCGATGTTTGCTCTGAGTTTGTTAATGGAGAAATATAGAGGAGGTCAGAATGAGTTATATTGTGTCTTTGTGGACATAAAGAAAGCATATGACAGGGTGCCTAGAGAGGAGTTGTGGTATTGTATGAGGAAGTCTGGAGTGGCAGAGAAGTATGCAAGAGAGGTACAAGATATATACAAGGGTAGTGTGACAGTGGTGAGGTCTGCAGTGGGAGTGACGGATGCATTTAAGGTGGAGGTGGGATTACATCAAGGATCATCAGCTCTGTGCCCTTTCTTATTTGCAATGGTGATGGACAGGTTGACAGACAAGATCAGACAGGAGGCCCCGTGACTATGATGTTTGCAGATGACATTGTGATCTGTAGTGAGAGTAGGGACCAGGTTGAGGAAACCCTGTAGAGGTAGATATATGCTCTAGAGAGGAGAGGAATGAAGGTCAGCAGGACTAAAACAGAATATATGTGTGTGTGAATGAGGGGGAGGATAGAGGAATGGTGAGGATGCAGGGAGTAGAGTTGGCAAAGGTGGATGAGTTTAAGTACTTGGGATGAACAGTTCAGAGTAATGGTGAGGGTGAAAGAGAGGTGAAGAAGAGGGTACAGGCAGGGTGGAATGGGTGGAGAAGAGTGTCAGGAGTGATTTGTGAAAGACGGGTACCAGTAAGAGTGAAAGGGGTCTATATTATGTTATCGAATACGTACATCGAACATTATATGATCGACACCATATGTTTGAAGCTGTAAATATTCGTAAATTAAAGCGGAAATCTCCATATAGAAGATTTTCATTTACTGCACTGTACTGCGATCTCGGAGTTGGTGTATATAAAAAGTGGGTGTGTGAGGGGTGCAGGGGGCTTGCCCCCCTACTTAAAATGTTCAGGTAAGTTTTTCCTTTTTTCAAATTTATTTGTTTTATTTTCAAATATTTACAACTTCAAACATATGGTGTCGACCATATAACATTCAATATTGTAAGTATTCGATAGACCCGAGTGAAAGGGAAGGTCTACAAGAGGGTAGTGAGACCAGCTATGTTATATGGGTTAGAGATGGTGGCATTGACAAAAAGACAAGAGTCAGAGCTGGACATCGCAGAGTTAAAGATGTTAAGATTTGCACTGGATGTGACGAGGATGGACAGGATTAGCAATCAGTATATTAGAGGGTCAGCTCAGGTTGGACGCTTTGGAGACAAAGCTAGAGAGGCAAGATTGTGTTGGTTTGGACATGTGTTGAGAAGGGATTCTGGGTATATTGGGAAAAGGATGCTAAGGATGGAGCTGCTAGGTAAGAAGAAAAGAGGAAGGCCTAAGATTAGGTTTATGGATGTGGAGACAGAGGACATGCAGGTGGTTGGTGTGACAAAGCAAGATGCAGAAGACAGGAAGAAATGGAAACAGATGATCCCCTGTGGCAACCCTTAATGGGGACAGCTGAAAGAGAAGAAGAAAATGCTAGGGGCTGCTGCTGCTCTGCTACATCTGTATGTGCTTGAGGCTAAGGTCAGTGATGATGCTGATGCTGACAATAGGCCCAGACTGAGAAGGACAAGAGTTTTCAGGCCCAGGCTAACCTTCCAGGGGCTACATGAGCTGGAGATTGTAGAGCACTATAGGGTGAACAGGACATACTACAAGAACACACTGGGCTCTGCCACCCTCAACTCAAATCCAGAGCCAGGAGAGGGGAACCCACCCAGTGTAAACAAAAATATGTGTAGCCCTTAGAATATTAGCTACATCTACTTTTCAAAGACCAACTGGTGACATAATGGGAGTCTCATAGGAATCTGTATCCAGGGTACTCCACCAGTTCCTGGATGCCATCCAAGCACATGTCAGTAAACACATTTATTTACCCAGCACCCCTGAGGAGAGGGTCAGCAATATGCATCTCTTCTACCATGTAGCACACTACCCTGAGGTACTGGGTGCCATAGACTGCACTTATGTGCACATCAAAGCACCACATGGTGAAGAGGGTAGGGTTTATGGCAACTGCAAGGGGTATCACTTCATCAACTGCCAGGTCAGGTGCAATGCCCAGGGCATTATCATGAATGTGTGTGCTGGCAGCCCTGGCAGCTATCATGACTTCCACATCTGGCACGCTTCACAGCTGTACCAGACGTTTGCCAGGGGGGACATCCCATATGGCCATCTACTGGGGGATGCTGGCTATGCACTTGAACCGTGGATGATGACACCCATCAGAAATGCACACACACTTACTGAAGAATGCCATAATGAGGCACGTGCACAAACTAGGAACATCACAGACTGTATGTTTGGGCTGATTGAGTCATGGTTCCACTGCCTTGATATATTTGGTGGAGCCTTGCAGTACTCTCCAGCCACATGTGCACACATGATCACAGTATGTGCCATGCTACACAATATGATTCTGCAGAAACAGCTGCAGCAGGAACATCACAGGGAAGAGGCACACAGCCCCCCACCAATGCCAAAGTCCCCACAGCCACAAGGGGACTCGGAGAAGGAACCCCCTGAGCTTGACCCTGTAGGCAGAAGTAGGTATGCCCAGTATGCCATGGCCTTGGCAAAGAGTCAAAGCATAGCACATGCACTGACAAACTAAGCTTCTAGGGACTGACATCTCACTCCAACCCACATACATAGTAAAAAGGATGCTAGCCACACCAAACAACCTGTACTTTACAATGTATTGGCTGTGTATGTGTGCATCAGACAGCAACAGCCCTAACACACTGTTATCTCAACTGCTGCAAGCACAAGGTAAGTCACTCTTCTGTACAACAATGAATGGGGTAGTAGACTGTGGTATCACATGTATGGACCTATTGCATGTATGCAAAGGAATATATTTGACTACTGGGATAGCTGCAGACAACTGACAGCTGTGTGGGACAACAGGAACTCTCTGTCCAATACTGGCTGTCCAATAATATGCAGTAGGCCCCAAGCTATCAAAACCCACTGCACTATGCCAGGGAATTAAAAACAGTGGGGTCACAGGACAGATAATTGACTGTCAATGCTAGAGTCCCCTAACCCCAACACACCTGTGTTTCCATACAACTGCAGTAACAGTATGTTTGCAAGGTAATAGCAGCAGACCACACAATCCCTGGGCTATCCCAATTAACCTGGTGGCATGTACTAGTTCCCCAATATGTAGGGCACTGTGCTATGTATGTCTGTGGTTGATAGTGTCAGGATGTAAACTGCACTGTCAGGTGGCTGTCGTGGCTTAGTGGGCTAGGTACATTACCACGGTCGATGGGATACATGATTCGAGACTGGCTGTGCCTACTGTTTTGCATCTGAGCTACACCTATGGTGGGAGTTTTACAGACTGTCCATATGTCAGTATTTGTTATTGCAAGAAAGTTGGACAAAGACAGACAGAATGGAGAGACAGGGGGCCACAGATATGGACACGATACAGCTTTGAGTAACCTAGACAGTGGCACCTAGAACAGCATGTTGTAACAAGTCAGTGTAGCACAAGAATATAAAGGCTGTCACGTAACTGTGTCATTACTTACAACAAGTCAGTGGGCACCATCTCTACCTCACAAATGTACAGAGTTTCAGAGAACGTCCACATTTATGCCTCATATATCTGTTCTGTTTGTCATAACATTGCAGTTTTCTGGCAAACTATTGGCAAATCAATAAAGGTTGCTGTGAGAAAATAATGACAGACAGTTGAGATGCAGACTTCATGCCCATCAGAAAATACATGCTAATACAAAACTATTCTACCAACTGTTTATGTTTGTAAGAGCAATATTAAAATCTTGCCCCCATGTTTGGGCCTGTGTCCCACTGTTATATATGGCCCTGTCCAGATTTTTGGCTGTAAGAGTTTGAGAGGTATGGCAACATGTAGCCTGATAATGACAGTACAATACAAACCATCTAAGGACCAGAGCAGACGTATGGAGCACAATGCTGGACAACCTGCAAAACAGGTATAGTCAGAGGTGTGAAGTCTGTAACCCTGTGTGTGGTGTTACATCTCTTACCCTAGTCACAGCATACCTACAACTACATAGATCAACAACTATGGACAAAGTCAGGAACTGGAGTAGGGCAGGAAAAAGGCCTACATATAAGGAGAAGGAGGAACTACTGGCCAGACAAATGTAGAAAGTACAGAACAGAACAGTTCATGCCATAGCATGGGTTCCCTGCAGTGTATGGAGTTGGTAATCCAAATGTCTGTCAGTGGTTCCTCACATCAATCTATAATGATCTGCCACTGACGTAACAAGAAATCACAATGCTATGTAAAATGTACCAGACATATTATGCAAAACTCTGTTCAGTCCAATACACTCTCTACACACCCTAGATATGAGTCAGATATTATGGACAGTACACAGCTAGGAAATCCCTCAGGCATTATATCAGGGAGGTGCTGCACTATATAATCAGGTTCAGCAGACAATTGGCTTTAGCACACAAAGTCCTGGACTGGAGTACAGGTAGGTCTGGCCTGGAGTCCCATTGTAAGTATTGATGGTCATACTGGGCATGCTACTACACTTAGCTAATTTCAGCCCATATCTGAACCCACATCTGACTATAAAACAGTGATGCCTGTATATCTCTGTGCATACAGATAGCTATGTATACCTTAACTGTCTCTCCCTATCCCCATCAGACATGATTACCCTTATCTATCCATATGTGGCACATATAAGATATATCTGTCTGGATCTGTTGAGTTTAATATAGATACATATATATAGGTAAGATTTTATATATATATATATATATATATATATATATATATATATATATATATATATATATTATATATTATATATATAGAGAGAGGCAGACAGAGGAAGCAGACAGAGAGAGAGATACCCAGAAAGGCATAGAGTGATGTAATGCTGCAACCACTCGTACACCAATTGTAACCAGTGACACGTGCAAATAGTACAATGAGCTCTAGTGTGTTATAGTTGGTAGGTAGGGGTTCTCATCTTACATCAGCTGCCTTGTGTGTTTGTGTATATATTCCACATACAGCAGAATACACCTGCCCAACAGGCCTATGTCTGTGCAATGGTCCCTCATTTTATGGCCCTGTGAGTAGTGTCCTCCACAACAATGGCCTCCCTGTCAGCAGCTACTGATGTCATCCACCCCAACAGCATAGCAGTGGCAGACACTATCGAAATGTTTAAGCTACATGGCGCATGCGGTAACTACGTAGTATTTAACCAATAACCCACGTCTGTGTGTGGGTAATGCTAGATTTAATACAACAGCAAGCACGCAAGTGAGGTTAGTGCACGGATTGAACCATTCCAATGCAACAACCAAAGAAAGTCCAGCACAAAACTGGAATGAGTAAATCCAAAGATTTATTGAAAATGAATTGATTACATGTGGCTGAACCAAACAAACAAACCGGTTTCGGCTCAAAAGAACAATCTTCAGTTTTACTGTTTAATGACATCAGCACATATTTAAATACTAAATATTTAATAAGTAAAGTCATGCTATTGGTGCATACCAAATTTGCTCTGTTCATTAAGGTCAGGTTTAAAGAGAGCTCCCAATCTTACTATCCAACCTGATTCCCTATCATTGAGCTTGGTATGCCATCCTGTTTTGCACATCCTATTCCCCTGAATTTTGTCTATTACTGTAAAATAAAATTTGGTAGTGTGATGGGTTAATGTGTGTTTAAAATGTGCACTAGTCTTTCTCTTATTTCACATGTCACTCAAATGCTCACTAATCCTGAATTTCAGGGGTCATGAGGTTTGACCAACATAAAATACTGAACAAAAACAGCTTGCTAAATAAATCAGCCAGTCACTGTTAGTTTCTCCCCAGATAAAGTGGTTTGATGAGCTTCCTTGTTGAAATTCTTCTTGTAGTGGGTAAGATATGAATTTATAGTTCTTCCTCTACGGTATGAAAATAAACATTGTGGGGGCAATACCAGTTGCTCATTGGCCACCCCCGTGGGTGGCACAATGGAGTCCTCTCCTCTCGACCTTCACCTTTAACACAGTGCACCTTTTTCAACCATACTAATGCCCCCTATATAGCAGACTGCCTAAACCTTCACAAAACCATGTGTGAATATGTTACAGCTCCTGCAAATATGCTACTGTGATTACTAATGTAATGCACTGCAGTGAACCCCTCCAACTCTGAACGTACAATATTGCAATATGGCTAAGCTTAACAGTTGTGTCCATGGCAAACTGGCAGCCCTTAACATGCCTATGGTGTAGATGAGCCATGACAATACAGTTGCACACTCACCGGCTACAGGATGATGGACTCCAGCCACAATAGAGGTACCTATGGAATTGTGGGGAGAGGTACTGTCAGTAAACACAAATATGGCATTGGTACAGGATAATATGTGCATATATCAACATGTACGGTATGAACTGTGATTCCACCCACATTGCTGACATTCTCTATATGTGTGCATGTGTGTGTTACAAACAACCCCCCCACACACAACAAAATGCAGAATAACCTGACATCTGTGTACAGGTATGCAGAGGCTGCTACTAGGACTGCTACAGTATTAATGCGATGACCACAGGAGGCTTACTTGGACTCTCCTTCACTGTGGAAGCTGTGCCACCCACATCCATGACATATAGTGTAAGGGATCTTTGTGAGCTGGTGGCTAGCCCCAGGTTTGCCAGGAACTCCTCTGTGGCCGAGAGTGGTTGTAGTGTTGCAGACCATCCACCAGTGTTGCCACAGTCCCTGGGCACAGCTGCAGCCCTTTGTCATGCATTATTTATCATGTCTGTGGCACAGTGTCGGACCTGCTCATAGTTCTTTTTCTGTTGTCGGACATGATTCACCAATGCCACAAGGTCTGCCCACAGTGCAGTGCTTTGTTGTTGATTATGGTGACTCCTCAACAGCAGGATCTGGTGATGGAGTCTTAGTCCGTCGAGTATGGCAGCATTCTCCGCATCTGAAAATGATGGGTCCTACCGCAGTATATCATTCTTGAAAGACAAGAAGAGGGAAACACATCACAGGACCACATACATTGCTCTCCATTATGTACACACCCTGCACATCCACATTTGCCAGCACTATCCTTCGCTAACTCGCACATCATACCCCGCCATCTATCACCACAGTATGTAAGTAGCTATCAGCAACATAGTGCCAATACATCATGCATTGGCCTCCAGGTCTTGCTGGTTCCTGCTACTTGCTACATGTTCTCTTAGGTGTTCCATTGCATTTTACTGTTGCACCTATCACTGCTTGATTATAGCCTATCTACATTGTATGCAGTGGTGTCAGCCTACTATTCCTGTTTTAAGCACCTGGGCTGTAGGCCCACCCCTTAGATCTCCCTGACCTTCATCCCTCAGAGTCTGGAATATATGGCTGTACAATATCCTACAGTTTCCTCTGCCAGTCTTGACATGGGCATCCTGGCACAGTATAGCAACTGCCTCATGTACACAGACAACCATCTTACAAAGACCACCAAGGAACAAAATTTGTGAGAGATGTAATGACATTAGGAACCTACAGTCTATGCTCTCTCCCTGTCAAGGCCACACATCTGACACCAAACAGATTGTCAACACAATCAGCACACACCACCTGCACCTACACAACACACACTCACATATGCATAGGTCCTCATCATAAACATCCACTAACTAAGGAGACCTCTGAGGCAAAGACGTACATGAAATCAACAGCCCTCCACAGAAAGACCACACATAGCCACACACCTGTGTCCCACAGCCACAAAAGTATCACCATAAATAAAACATATTAGTCATGGGAGACTCCATTGTGAGACACACAGATGTGCCTCTCACCAGGCTGTATATGGGGACACAGGACTGATGCTAGAAACATGGCCTCAGGCTGCATATCATGACATGCAGCATCATCCCCTTTGGGGAGAGTGACGTCCCCACATATTATCACAGTACTAACAACATCCTAAGCACTCAATCAGTCAAGAGGGTTATGTGCACAAAGGTTCATGGCAACATGACATTTACCCACCATGTTGCTTCCGTTGTAAGGAAAACCTTCTACATGGCCCACCTCATACATAATGGTATGTCATCCAGGGATATGGGGGTCACAGCATCTCTGTATTCCCCCCAATAAGGACCATTATTGAGTACACTGCCCCTGTGGTCATTTATCTTGCAATGCACATGCAGCAGCTGTGGAGGTCACAGAGGTTCCCCAGCAGGTAATACCAGGGCCTCACACATCTACCATACACAGATTAGCCCATCCCTCTACCCAGGTTCATATAGACTCCTCAGAGGTGACCTCTGTCTGGCATACAAGGTGCTCATGGACTCCACCTTGATGGGACTGCTGCACAAATGCAAGTCAGGCTTCACTCTATCAACCCACACACACACACTCAACCTGGTATGACATCAACAGGACTTGTTGGCAGGTCAGATGTGTGTCCCATACACTCACCCAGCTGTGGGATGGATACCCTGTCCACATCAGCCAGGGTAGCTATTTATACCTTTTCAAGTGAGACCTGGATAACTGGATGGTTAACAGGACATACACACTTTGGATATCACCTGTGTCCCTGTTGGACTGGGGCATCAGGTGCTGACTTGCATACACATAGGCTAAATTCTGGGCTAGGCTTATGAGGGCCTCAGGACCAGTGGCCTAGTAACCCTGTATGATCTTAGGTATACCTGTTCTGGCCAATTGTACTGTGACAGACTGTGTTGTTATGTGTCCACACCCATCATTGCCATCTACTGTGGTGTGTCCCCTATGGGCGACATCCCAGTACTATGTCATACAGCCACCATCCAACAAATAGATGAGTGGTACTACAAGTGTATGGGGACATTCCAGCAACATCTGTGCTACACAATTACAGACAGTACTGCAACTGTGGTGTAGGTTATCTTCCTTGTACGTGTCCAACATCTGCCTGATATATGTGGACCCTCCACTAGACAAATGTGGATGTCTGAATGTCTGGAAAACAGCTGAACAATAGGTAATGGTTGCTCACAGACTGTGGAGAATCTGGCTGTCACAAACCAGACCCCTCAGAAAACAGTTATGTTTCTTTAATATGTGGTACTGCATTGATTCCCTTACATTGTATGCTCGATATGTACACACTACTGCTGAAGCAGAGCCTGTGTCCTGCAGTACATCTGGCAATTACCTGCTGTCCTGTTGCAGGGGGTCAACAGGTATGCTAGCCATAGCTCTCAGGCGATGGGATACATGTGTGGACTACACAGTGACCTAGGCAGAGTACATCAGGAATAGTTAGGGACACCTGGACAATGTGTGAACTATGCCTGTGTGACAGTCACAGACTGAGAGGAGCTGACTGCCAGTACATCATGTGATATGCCAGTTGTATCCACCAGTACATACTGTCACTATTGTGTAATACACAATTCAATGGCATTCATACATAAGCTCACCATTGCTGGGGGAATCAGGAGCCAGAGCTGTGATCTATGTCACAGCAGGCAGAGACAAAAGGGGAGACTGTAGGTGCTGGACAGCTGACTAACAGCAACATGTCATTCCATGTTGTGCTACAGACCCTAGTGTTGTAATCCCTATTTCCTATGGCTGCATCCTCCCATCTGCATCCCATTACAGGGGAAGTTCTATTACATTCCTGGTATAGTGTTGTACTCCTTTGTGTGCATAAATCCAGTGGTATATTCATTGGATAGCACAGTCTGTCTTCAAGAAGAAAGTCAGAGAACTGTTTACCATAGGCAGCATCTTGCCTTTTCTAGGTAATACTCATGAAGAAGTGATTGCCTTTGCAGAAATCTGTGACTCACACTTGCTAATTGCATCCAGAACACCTGGGCTGCATTTTCATTAGCCAATGGCATGGCAACACAGTGCTATAATTAAGGCCTTTATGTAGGCCTTGGCCCTTTTCCTGGCCTGTGAGGACATTATCGAGGTGTGGGGTCTACAGAATCACAGACAGTAAGTAGAAATACTGCCCACTGTTTGGACTGATGTGATATGTCCACAGTTTTGCATGCTATGTTTGGCCATTGTTAACAGACTTTCTGATTCTGTGGTAGTTTACTGTTTAACAATGTGTGTTGGAGTCATTAAGGAGAAAGACAGATTTGAGTGTCATATGTCATTTTTATCTGAATGTGCATGCTGCTGCAGTTGTCGCTGGTCTATCAGCTGTGTATGGTTGTAGGGGAAGACTGTGACACATGTCCCTGTCACTTGACCTTTCCACCCTCTTTATGTGTGGGTGTTCTAGGTGTTTGGGAGATATGGTAGGTCTGTAGTAGGTAGCTGAATATAGTGCTACATGTGTTGCAGGCTGCAGCTGCTGCAATCTGGCCAGGAGTCATACTGGGGATTGTGAACACATTGGGGGATAGCAAGCTGTATATGTGAGTGAGGGAACAGTGTCATCTCTGTTGTCACATCATAGCCAGGGTGAGGGTACCCATAACAGTCCAGGTGAGGCATGTGTCTCTGGTACATATGTTACATAATAGTGCCATACAGAGAGTGGTAGGTGACATTTAGGGCACCTATTCATATTTGTGACGTGTCTCACCCTACAGGCCTTTGACGTGCTAATGTGAGTGGCAGTGACTATGGTAGCAGCAACCAGTTCTGCTGTACATTGCAGGGCTCAGTTATTTATGTTGTATTGACAAGCATGTACTTGCCGTGCAACAGACTGGACAATAGGCCAGGACTCTGGGTGTCCAAATGTCACACATGCTAGGAATGTAACAGAAAGCACTACTGACTCATTATTATGGCAGGTGCAGTTGCAAGACATATGTGCATGTATACAGTGTGTTACACAGGATTCCCATAGACATGTGTGTTCGAATGGGTGTGACATGTGACACTGACCTGTCTGTCATGATTTTGTAACCTCACTCTGGACTGACTTGCCAGTAGTTCAGCACACAGAATAGGTTTAATGACAACCATGCCATAAGTAGGTGGCACAACTGTGGACATTCTGCAACAGTCTGTGCAGTTGTCAGCTCTACCTGATATCATACACCTGCTGTACATTCATCAAGGTATTTGGCTGTGTACTGGTTCAGTGTCTGCATCACAGCCCCAAGTATACTGTCATTTATCTCATTAAATGTAGTAGTGTGACACTGATAATCAGGATATGTTTATAGAAACACCATTTATTCTTCAGAGCTGAGTGGTCTAGTGGGCCAATGCACTATGCTGTAGTTGACAGGAGCTGGGTTCAAAACTTGGCAGGTGTGATTATTTTTGCTGATATGCATCAGTGGAATTTATGATATGTTTATAGAAACATCACTTATTCTTCATAGCAGAGTGGCTTAGTGAGCTAATGCACTATGCTGTAGTTGAGAGGGTCCTGGGGTCAAGAGTTGACTGGGATGATTATTTTTCTGATGTGCAGAACAGTGTCAGAAACTGATAAGGTGATTAAAGCAGTTTTAATTGGGTTTGCCACGGCACCGCACCACTTAGCTCCATGTAATTCCACTCTAATTTTAAAAAAAGAAAAGAAAAATGGGTGATAGGAAAGTGGTGAAATGGGGTCAATCAGGGGGAAAAACAATGTGAAAAGCAGGTAGGGATGTGCAGGACAGGTGTAGAAAAGGACCATTTCTTCTACAGCAACAGCTGCGCAGGCTGTTAACAATTTGGAATTTGGAGCCTCACATCCCAGAGAGAAGGGTGTGGGTGACATAACTTTGTTGATTAATTACTGTAATGACTGATTATGGGCAGTGTTGGTGTGGGTAAAATGGAGAGCTATGTATGGGGTGATTTTTTTGTATGAGCGATGCCCACTTTTTTTAAGGAGAGAGTGGAATGTTGGAGAAGGGATACAGGTATGTGTGGGGAGGTAAGTTTGGTAGAAGAGGTAGCATTTTCAAACAGACAAGACAGCAGATGGGGTGATATATGACACATGAGGTGGGTAAATAACTTGGATGGGGAGGGTGTTGTGGAGTTGAAGAACCAAGTGCCCCTAGATTGCAGCAGTGGGACTGAGCTCCCCACCCTTGAGCAGTCACCGCTGCTCCTTCACAGCCCTGAAGGTGGCTGTGCTGGGGGCTGGGAGCCAGGCCCAGCCTGCTTCTCCAGGTGTGCCAGTCTGCCCTCAGTCTGGTACAGTCAGTTGTCCAAATCATGCTGGGCAATCCTACACACCATCCCTGGGAGCTGTCATTGGGTAACCACTTCCTCTCTGTGCCTGCTCCCGAGGGGGTGGGGCTCTGTCTTCTGAGGCAGTTCCACCTGAAGATGGTGCAGGACCAGCCTATGGTACAGCTCCAGGTGCCATGGTCAGTCGAGGTGGAGTAGGTTGCCTGCAGGAACCGGCCTACCCACGTATGCTATGGTGATGAGGTTTTTTCAAAGTGTATTGGTCAGTCATGTACATTAGTTATAACAGCATGCAAGGGTGTTCTAATTAACCCAGAATGATAATGTTGCTTTATGGAGTTCAACACTAGTATTGCATCTGGCTACAATACTTTGGGTGTTTTATAGTCTAGGTTCGCTGACACTTGTGCAGATTTCTTTGTAACAGCTCATAATCAGCAAGCATCATCAGGATATTTAGATTTTACAGGCTACTTAGTGCTACTAATTTTATGTAGATAATGCATACAGTTGCACACATACAATACTGTTAGTACAACATCTGTGACAGTATCATATGTCATATGCTGTGGTGATTGAACATGTAAAGTATTTATTACTGCTTTATTCATTATATTGATGTGTGTTCAGCCACTTATCATGTTGCCTGGTTCATATGTTTGACATATAGCTGGCATATTTACCACAATATAGCCATACCACTTTCTCCCTATTTTAACAATTACACTTGGCTATTAATATGAATCATTACATGCAGACAGTACAATCTCTAGATTTCAACATTAATACATTTTTACAATGCTAATGACCCAGTTGGGTATCTGTAGCCTATCCAAGTTTTTACAACTGAATAACATCATGTTTATGAATAGGACATTGAGAGACAGGCATTTATAAGGTGCCTCTGTCCATAATGGACATGTGTGTCAGTCCTTGTTTAAATTTTCAGCATTGTTATATTAAGTTCTGGGAATCTTCATGGGAATATTCTGTGGGAATCTTTGTGGGAATATTCTGCGTGATAGATATCTGCTTTTCATTTTTTTATCATGTTTTGCATTTAATCTTAGCAGAGCATGGGACCTACTGACCTTATCCTATCAGAAGATGATAAGCGCATGCCAGGCCACTGACAGAGTCTTCCAATGATGAAAATGATGAAAACGACAATGATGAGGAGGAAGCTGGACCTGCCCCTGCCCGAGCCATCATGTCTGCAACCCTGAGGAGATGATGCCAGGACAGGAACAGAGATGATTATCAGGTGGAGATCCAGGACATTGTGATCAATGTGTTCTGAAAGCAGATGAGGGACATGATGGGGACATTCTTCTAGGAGATATCACAGGCTATGCACGATTCATTCAGGGAGATAGCTTGTGAGGTCATTCTTGAGTTGCAGCCCCACCAGCCTGGTCCCTCCAGTCCATAAGTATGGTCTGTGTGCTCCACTTATGTTATGCTGCCAACATACTGTTTGCCATTTAATTGACTGGATTGTATATGTACTCTTATAGGTTCATAGGTTCATAGGTTCATACTAGGCTATCTGCCCGAGGGCATTTACAAGCCTAGCCCATCGTTTTGTGGCTTACGCCACCCCTTTAGTATGGGGAACTATACCCATTATTTTGCTGTGCCTCTGTCGAGCAGTGACACTGAGGTAATCCCTGGGGTATATCTGCGATCTCCCATCCATTGGTCAAGATTTCTCTTGAACAAGGCCAGCGAGGTGCTCTGCCTCACATGTACCGGGATTTTGTTCCACAGCATAGGGAGTCTTTGGGTGATGAATCTATCCTCCAGCACGTCCTATTAATAGCCGTGTCAAGGTTTAAGTCTCCCGCCCTTGTGGCTCTGATGGATCTAGATTTTTGAGGTGAAGCATATTCATCAAATCTGGGTTTGACATGGCCTTGTATGTTAGGCAAAGGTCACCTCTGAGCAAGCGTGTCGACTGAATAGAGCTGGAGTTCTTTCAGTCGGGCAGCATAGGACAGATTTTTGAGACCCTTTATCCTTTTGGTGAGGAACTTTTGTGGCCTCTCCAGCTGCTGCAAGTGTCGGGTCAGATACATTCCGAATGGGGCATTGTACTCAATCATTGGTCTGATGAGTGATGAGTAAAGGGAGACTATGACCTCCCTTGATCTAGATGAGAATCCCTTCATGATAAGGTGGGCAATGTAGAAGGTCTTCCTAACTACTTTAGCTACATGGGTGTCGAATGACAGACTACTATTAACCTGGGTCCCCAGGTCCCTGATAACTTCTTCTGTGCTCAGTGGATTGCCACCTATTTGGTAGCTAGGGGTAACCTTGTTTTTCCCGAAGGGTATGACTATGCATTTTGGCATTTAACTTTAGGCCGTGGCTCTGGCACCAGTTATCCGTTTCTGTGAGACCCTTCTGAAGGGTATCTGTGTCAGATGTGTTTTCTACTATGGCCCAGTTTGCAGTCATCTGCAAACTTTGTCAGCCATAACCCTCCTGTGTTTGCTTGTACTTCGGAAAAGTAGATGCCAAACAAGAGTGGGCCCAGGACTGAGCCCTGTGGGACACCACTTGTGACAGGCTTTGAGTCTGACATGGCGCCAGCAACTCTGACCCTGTGGGTTCTGTCACTCAGCCAGTTTGCAACCCATCTTGTGATGTATGGGTTGACATTTAGGCTGATGAGTTTTGCAATGATACCCGAGTGGGGTATTGTATCGAAGGCCTTAGCCAGATCGAGGTAGGCTGTATGGACTGCCTTTCCCTCATCAATGGCTTTGGTGACTGTTTGAAAAAGTCAACCAAGTTTAAAGGCATGATCTGCCTTTGACAAAGCCAAACTGGGTTGGATCCAAAGTCTACAAATTCCCTATGTCTTTATTTATGAGGTCCATTATGATCCTCTCCATGGCTTTGCAGATAAGGCTGGTCAAGCTAATGGGCGGTAATTTCCAGGGTCGGTGGAGGCACCGCCTTTGTGAAGTGGTACCACAGTTGCAGTGCGCCACTCCTGGTGCGTATCCAGAGGTAAGACTTTGATTAAACAGCTGTCCTAGCTGTGGGTTTAATTCCTCATTGAGTTCATGGAGCACACAGCCGGGGACACCATCAGGTCCCATGGATGCTGTGTTTTGCTTTGGAGAGCAGTTCTCACTTGGGCGCTGGAGATGTTTGGGGGCTGCAATCGTTTGGTATAGATATCTCTCCTTTGGGAGTTTGCACTGAACCTGTCAGCCAGTATGTTGGAAATGTCTGTAGGATCAGTAATCTTCACATCATTTTGAACTAGCTCTGAGCATATCTGGGAGTTTCCTCCCAGGTTTCTTTATAGCTAAAGAAGGCCTTATGATTGTCTTTTGAGTCTTTAGCTATTTTTCTCTCGAAATTTGCTTTGGATGATTTTATGAGAGCTCTTAGTTTTACTTATAGTGATCAAGGGTGTCTTACCTTTTAAGGATTTTGCTCTATCTTGTAGTAGCTTCCTCCTTTTGTTGTAGAGTTTGTTTATGGCTGGGGTCCACCAGACTGGACGCTTGCCTTTGGTACAAAGAGTCTTTGTTTTGCTTGGGATTGCCTTATCCATGCAGTCCTGCAGGTGCTGGTAGAAGGCATTTGTAAGTGATTCAGCGGCTTGAGTACTGTTTTCCATGGCTCGGGGCCTTAAAGGAGACCACACTAGTCTTTAGAAGTGTGAAGTCAGCTTTTGAGAAGTTCTTTACTGTGGTCTTTTTATTTCAGGTGGGGTGGGATGAGGACCTCCAGCGAGATTAGTTTGTGGTCTGATCTCACCAGTGAGGACCTCCGGTGTTGAACATTGTGCTCCCATGTTCGTGATGATGAGATCAAGTATGTTATCTCCTCTTGTGGGGATGGTGACTAGTTGTTCCATGGCATTTGAGTTTATGAATTCCAGGAACTTTTGGGCTAGGGTGTTTGGGCTTGAGTAGTGTTCCCAGTCTATATTAGGGTAATTGAAGTCACCTAGTATGATGGTGTTTGGTGATACATTTATCCCCTCTAGTGTTTTCAGGAAGGCCATGTGAGGTTTCTGAGTTTGTGAGGGTGGCCTGTAACATGCTACAATTTGCAGAGCAGTCTTGCCTATGGTTAATTGCACCTGGATGGTCTCCAATGCATCGTGCGTTGCCACCAGTCTTGAGGTGTGGGTGTCCTTGATGAATATGGATAGCCCCCCTCCTTTCTTGGTATTGTCCGGATTTTGGGGCGGAGCATGATATGAGGTAAAACCTGATAGCGCTGGGGTGCTCTCAGGAGCCTTGAACCAGGTTTCTGTCACAGCACAGACATCGATGTTCTCCATACTGAGAAGGGCCTCGAGTGCGTGCATTTTGAGATTTAGACTTCTGGCATTGAGCAGCATTACCCTTAGTTTTTTCCTTTTTGTGTTCTAGGGTGGTAGGTTTAGAATTTGAGCCTTGCCTAAAAAGGCACTATGGGGTGGCAGCCTTTGCCAATATCCGAATCAGGGGTGACAGGTGCAAGCCGTCCCTTCAGCGTGGCTTGTCCAGCATGTCATCCCAGGCAGACAGACATTTGATCCCCTTTGAATGACACCAGTGTTTAAGCCAATTGTTAAAGCTGATCATCTTATCTCTGTATTGTGGCATCATTCTTGGTGAAGGTAGGATACTGCTCAAGGTCAGGGTCATACCTGCCTGGGCTACATAATCAGAGAGCTCATCAATGTCTCTTTTCATGTAGTCCAAGGAGGTACGTCTCAGGTCATTTACACCAGCGTGGACAATGACTGAGTCATATTTGTACCTGCTGTTTAGAGACCTGAGTGCTTGCGTTATGTGGCGGATTCTAGCGCCCGACAGGCAGCTTACTGTGACCTTCTCCTTACTCAGTCTGGTGAGTGGGACGTCAGTGTGTCTGACTATGGAGTCACCAATGACTAGTATGTCTGGCATTGTGTTTGGCCTTAAGGGCTGTGACTGTTTGACACTCTGACTGTGAGGTCTATGTGTTGCAGGTGTTGTGTTCTGAGGTGGTGGTTGTTTGGGTGTCTGCTTTGGTGGCCTTTGCTGTTTTGGTAGATTTTTGATCAGAGCCTCCGAGTATGTCTTTGTGTGTTTATGTGTATGATTTGAGGTTGTAATGGTACTATGTGAGACTGGGTCTATAGTGTGTGTGGTAACCTTCTCCTCCTGACTGGTCTTGCCAGTCCTATGTTGAGAGAGCTCAGCCTCCAGTTTGGCCGTATAGTTGCATCTCTCGCATGTATTTGTGTCTTGTGCATGCATACCATGTAGCTGTCATGCTTATGTGTTATTGTCATGGGGCATTTACTTCTGTTTCAATGTGTGCAATACACACATTAACACATTACGCTTTCTTTTCACATTCAGCTGTCCTTGCATTGTGGCAGTTAACCTGCAGTTAGTGCTGTAAGATGTAACTCTCAACTCTCCAGATTTTCGCAGAATGTCTAGATTTTTGCCTCAAAAATTTGGTCTGTCATTCATAAAATTTGTGGCTTTATAGCAAATCACTGGGATGATCTGAGAAATGAAATCACTAAATAATGACCCCGTTATTCTAACAGCTTTCCAAGTTTATAAGAACAATAGTTAAAATCTCTCCCTATTTTGGGCCTTTGTTCCCCTATTATGTCAAGGTTTGTCCAGATTTCTTGGGTTAACAGGTTGAGAGGTATGATGTAGCCTATAAACATGTGTTTTACTGAGGGTAAATGACAGGCACCATATGTTGTTCATAGTCTAGCATTAACACTGTGGTATGGCTTGGAATTGTGTTTTGCCATATCATGTATGTGCAACAGAATGACACGTCATTTCCCAGGTTTTGTATGACAGTTGTCATAATGTGCCACCATGATGTGGTGTTGTATGCCATGAGTTGGTGATACTTATGCCATGTGGCACCATATACAGGTATATCATGTCTATGTGCAGTCCTCCTTTTCTGACTGCATCAAACAGCAATGTAGCACTAATCTATACAGAATGGTACTGATAATTTATTCTTTAACAGTACATTGTGCTGTGTTTGCTGTATCTTAAATTTCCACATCCATTACTTATTCACACATTCCACAAATAGTCGTACACATTAACTAATTGTACATGTCTCTGCACATAGTCAGATCCATAGTGACATACAGTTGTACTTTAGACATGTGAACATACAGTGACTTACTGCTGATATGCTTTAATGATACTAACAGGAGTGTCTTGTGGTTAGTAATGAGCAGGGTGGGTGACATACACTTGCATTTGTTTATTCAACATTCACATAACAGTATATGTGTATTTGCTTGAAATTTTTAGCTTGCTTACCTATGCATGTTGATGTTGCATTCCTTATTTTTACCTTTCCTCCTATGCTTATAAACAAATGTGTTCTATTTCCATAAAGAAAATGTCCATATCCATCTGACTTTCCTTCAGAGTTTCCTATTCCAATATCTTTCTTGTGTGTGCCTCATCTTCACCCATATCCAGGCAGGGCCAACCTTTGGTCAACTAAGCAAAAGGGCTCCAAAGCACACCACCACCACCACCCACTGCCCCCATCCTGGTCTACCTACACCATCCAGATTACTTTTCTTCTTGTTTTTCTCAGACTTTGTTTTACTCTTTAGTTTTTCCTGTAATCATTCAACACATTTTAAAGAAACAATTTCTTTACTACAAAAAAATAAACACTGGAAAAAGTGCCCCTGCTAGATTGGTGCCCTAGGCAGCTGCCTAGTTGGCCTATGTCTAAGGCTGGCTATGCCCATACCCCACATCTTCTTTTCCATCTCCCATTTTCTTTGTGTGTGTGTGTGTGTGTGTGTGTGTGTGTGTTGCCTGTTTTCCCCACACATGTCCTGAACCCATTGTTGGCAAATGTTTGCTGTGGCAATGTGGCTGTTGTTGCCCTTTGCCTTTAATTTTATTTTTTTTAGAAATTTTAAGGATTCTGTCAAACTTTAAGTGCAAGCAGGCATTTTTATTTGTGCATGAAGTACAGAGATATCCATAGCTGTAAAAATCACTGACAATATGTATTATAAAGGATATGGAGCTTTGAAGCAAGAATATTTTGTTAGTGAATGAATTATAAAAATATCTGTAGTTGCTTGTAATGTTTCTGGACAAATTTCTGAAAATTTGCATTATGAATGTCATGCAGCTTACATTGTGATATATGGCATTTTTTGTATCATAATGGAGTCAATTATTTTCCATAACTGTTCTTAACCTTACTGGAGAGATTCTTTTATACATATGACTGTATAACTACCAGGATGCTTGAACTGTGATAATCTTTCCATAACTTTGTTAATGTACAATGTGCTTTGACAACTAATTCTCATTATTATGGAATGCTTGTAGGCTTGTTTAGTGTGCCATTGCTACTGCAATACTCCCTGGTGCAGTGAGCTAGTTTGACTTTATATCAGCATAATGTGCCGAAATCCACGAACTTTACAGAATCCCCCCTTAAATACTTTTCTGAGCCTTTTCTTAGCTATTTGTTGATTTCTTGTAAGTGTACAACTATGTCCTCTCTCATTACTTAGTTTTGTAAAACTAAGACTAGGTGGTGCAGTGGTACAGAGGTTAGAGTGTTTTTCCTCGGGCATCTGCTGAAAATGGGTTCTGTCCCAGCCAGACTTTCCCAGTAAACATATGTTGAGTAAACTGTCATTTCTTGTATCTTTCTGCTAATGTGGATATGGCCCTAACATGGTACACATTTACTGGAGAGCATAACTCATTGAATTATTCTTGGGCAAGTCTCAGTGATCTTCTGGACTGCATGGCTAGCATATACAAATGAACCAATGGACCTATGAACTGTATGGGGAAATGTTCAATACATGCATTTTTTTGCAGGAATAGGTAATTTATATTTTATAAAAAGTAGTTAATATGGTTCCGGTGCAATGATGGCTGTCTTCCCTTTTTGAAGTAGGTGGTTTTACCAATAAACCAAACCAAGATTTAAAACAAATGAAACCTTTTAATCCACATATAGTAGGTCATACAAGCAAACTGGATTAAGCGCTTTCGTCTCCCTCTGGAGACCTCATCAGACTCAGAAATTCTATTTTTCCTGACTGATTGGAATAACAGCTTCTCAGTCATCAGTTTATGTGTACTCAGGGACTTAGATTTCTACATGTTTTAATCCAGATGGTGGGAGGATGGCCTAATGGTTAAGGTGTTTGCCTTATAAACACAAGGTGCAATGGTTGAGTCTCACAAGGGATAACTGGCTAGGCTTAAAATGACTTGCAAGAGCAGTTAGCCTAGTGCTAATCTATAAACCTATGATTGGCAAGTACACTGTTAGAGTTACTTTCTTTTTTAAATGTTGAAAGAAGGCAGTAGTCAAATAAAAAGTTGTCTTTAAGGGTGTGTGAATACATGTTTGAGTTAAGTTTACATGTGTATGTCCTGTGATTGTATGGCAAACTGTCCAGGACTCATTCTCTGCCTTATGCCTTTTAAATGTCAAGATAGGCATGATCCTGGATAGGATAAAACAGGTATCAGAGAATGAATGTCTCTGATTTTGACTCAAAATTTAACAGGATCATAGATGAGTACTAGACTATCAACCCGGAGGTAATTTTAACTAGCTGTTTCAACCCAATGTAATACTGTAGAAATACTAGTCAATACCCAAGATTGCATCAAGTGATGACTACCCATGTCCAGGAGGGTTGTGGGTACTATCCCTGGTAAGAATTTATGGAGCCCCATCTACTCATCCATGTTCCTCTTGAACAGTGCCATAGAGGTGCTCTGTTTCACATAAATTGGTAGCCTGTTCCAAGGACATGACAGTTGCTGGGAGATACATCTGTCCCTCCAGCAAGTCCTATTTATGTCACAGGCCATGCTTAAGTTCCTGGAATGGGGTAGCCCTAGACCCATTTGATTTACGGATATGCAGTAAATTCATTACGTTTGGGTCTTCGGTTGCTCTGTAGGCCAGGCCTAAGTCTCTCCTAAGAGGTCTATACAATACAGAGTATAGTGACACAGAGTCAGTCCATGTAAGGCACATGCTAGAGACCCTTGATCTTCTTTGTTAGAAACCTCTGAGATCACTAATTGCTGCAGGTGCTTAGTACGGTACATACCAAATGGGGCGTAATACTAAATTATGGGCCAGATAATTGCCAAGCATAGGGGGTTATAACCTCTTTTGCTCTCGAGGTGATACCTTTACTAATCAAGTGAGTTATGTGGAAAGCTTTCCTTAGAATGGTAGACATATGGTGGTCAAAGTTAAGGTCACGGTCAATGTGTGATCCCAGGTCCCTTACCACTTCATGGGTACTTAGGGTATTGTTGTTGACAAAGAGTACATAACTCTTGCCCTCTTTATCCCTTATAAACTGATGACTTTTGGAGAAAAACTGGTGAATTACACTTAATAAAAATAATAATAATTAATAATAATTAGAGTTATAGACTTCTTTTGCTTCAGAAAATATATTTTTGTTCGCATTCTATTATTCTGTCAATGTGTCAAGTTAATAGTTCTAATATTTTAAAAGTGTTCATGATTGTCCCTGATTATTTCTGAATTTGTCCTTGATTTTGCTGAGATTTGCTCCTGATTCATTGAGTGCTATAATGCAACAGAGGGCGTTTTTGGTTAAAAGTCAATTTCTGGTTAATGGAATTATTTGAATATTTCCTGCAACGACAGTGTAATGCCTCTGCAGTCCTACAGGGAAACATACATCAGAGTTATTAACATGCTCTAATGTTACAGAACAGCTAGGACATTTATTAATATTTCTAAACTTTGCTAACATGATATAGTTACCCAGGTGCTGCAGGGATGATATATTACCATATATCTTGGATAAAGAAGTGATAGGATTGGCCTTCTTTCAAACCTGATAGAGGCTCAACAAAAACAAATTATGCTTTTTGTCAGATATCTTATTAGCAACCACCAAAAGCAACAAACTGAGATACAGAAAGGTTTACTGTTTTTCAATAATTCTGAATGTAAGGCATTCATGGGCAAAACAAATGAAGCTATTAACTAACATCAGAGTGGACAACATTAAGGTTTAGGTAACAAGCATTTGGACTGGCTCCAAATACCATTAGAAATTAAATATAACATTAGTGAATTCATATACTTTAATAGCTGTATTATTACAGCAAGCAGCTAATTAATTGCTGGCAGGAAATGTTTTTTTTCTGACACTGCAGTTTGCAGAATAAGCTGCCTAATTAAATGTTTTATATTTACTCTTTGAAACACTAATAGTTTTTGGATTATAATAGTCTGATATTGCTAAAAAGTGTGAACAAGCCAAGATCCATTTTTAAAGCAAATGATGTCTGTAAATTGAATGGTTTGCATGGACTGCCTGTCATATTAATATGAATCCAATGACCATTGTTGGACTTATTTATTCTATTTTATTTGAATTTGTTAACTTGTGTCACAATTGACCAGTAACAGGCAAAGCCCTTGCTCTCTACAAAACATTAGGATGTCTGTAAATGCACTGGTCTGTATATTGTTGGGCCCTGTTGAGTTTTATAGAAGAAGAATTTTTAGCAACTTATCTGGTCTGCAAATGGAATTTATTAAGGCTTAAGTATTTCACCATGGAGTAACGCTCAACAGGTGCATCAAATTATAAAGACTGCAGTCTGTTATGTCTATCTGTCTTTCATCTTTTAAAGTCTTCCAGAGGTGTAATTGTATGTGATCTAGGCTAAAGTCATAATAAGGTTCCTAGCTTGCTGTCAAGGTAGTCTACAGTTTCAGCTTTGCACCTGTCCATTCTGGAATGTTGGGAACCTATGGATGGATGGGAGCATGGGTGACAGAGCTAATGCTAATGTTTTGCATTTTCAGATGGTCTGTAAGCTTTGTAATGATGTACAACAGCCTGGGATGTATAAAATGACACATTTATATCATGCTATCGAAAGATGAAAATAGCGAACGTTATTTCATCGGCCCCAAAACATCTAAACATGAAAATATCGAACATTCAGAACAGCAACTTTTTACCATGCACACAACACAAGCACATCAAACAAACAGCAACCACACACATACTTAAATTCCTACATCTAACGCTACACTAAACTAAACATACACTACTATCTACCCACTTACCTTAACCCAAACCCTAACCCTAAGGTCCGTCACTATCGCACACTCACCTAACCGGTGCCCTACCCTAACTCACTTAAAACACCCCTAACCCTAAAGTCTGTCAATATCGCACACACCTAACCCGCACCCTAACCCTAACTCACTTAACTGCCCCTAACCCTAATGTACAAACAATTGCACACTTACCTGAACCCAACCCGTAACTTTCGACGACAGCGCTAAGAATAGTGAAGCCACAGAAACGGCCAGCTGAATTCTTTCCCAAGGAAAGAATTCGCTGTTCTGCAGCTTCGCTATCCTTAGCGTTCGCTGAATAATGTTCGATATCAGAACATTTGAAGTTTTAATACTTCGATGTTCTGATATAGACCCAAAATGACTACTTGGGAATACATCAAGGCTTTTCTACTTCCAAACTGACAGCACCATGCTCCCTATTAGATGACCACTGGTAATGGATAAAGAAGATGACTTTTGTAGTTCTGGGCTTTCTACCTGGGTAGTTTTTCTGCAACAATGGACATACTGCATTCTTCCAAAATAAATGAAAAACTGCTTCACGTTGTTTACAGTTGACTGCTAACATCAACATTTCTGGCACTGCTTTTTTGTTGTGTTGGTATGATGTAAAATTAAAAAAAATAGTCTGTGAAATTGTGCTTAGTTTAATTTTCAAACATTACTATATGTTTTCATGCAAACTGAAGCATTACTATACTACAACCAGAGGTAAATCTAATTGCCTTGAAAAAATAAAAAAAATAATAGCTGCTACACTTACATTTACCTGATTGCTAATCTTCCAGTAAAGAGGCAGAGAAACAAAGACCAGTAGCGCTGTTTTGCAAAGCAGCATTTGTATTTTTGTCCAAGAATCAAGTAATTGTGTGACATAAAACCAGACATTACTAATCATCAGACAATGTATCTTTGACCAAGTATTCAAATCTTGATTTCTTGATTTTGGAGATCTGGACAAAAACTCAGTCATTAACAACACTTACCATTGCAAAGGGGGATATGAGTAAATTGCAGCTATGGTGTAACTGAATAATAAATTCAGGAGATGCAAGGCATGCCTCTCAACCTGTCAGCACAAGAAAGCTGGTTATGCTGGGACAAAGGCCCCAAAATAAGGACAGATTTTAAACATTGCTCTTATAAACATAGAACGTTGCTAGAATAACAGGGTGTTAGCATGCATTTTCTGAAGGTTATGAGAACTGAAATTCATATGCATGTCATTATTTATGGACTTCAATCTTCAGTGATTTGCCTGAAAAACACACATTGTATGAGGAATTGACCAAAATATATGACAAAAATCTAGACATACTGTGAAAATTTGACCAGTTGAGAGGTAGGCACACAAAAAGCAGTAATTTTGTAACCCTATTTGATTGCCATTTAGATCACTTTCTCTGATTGACAGCACTCACACAAATTGCTTTCAGCTAACTGCTGCATCTTTTAGCAAGCATCCCATGACAGTATGCCAATAATCAATACCTATACATGGGTGATGGTAGATTTACTCATCAATAGTATGACCTACCCAGTAAGATGAAGCCAGTGTGAGTAAATTTTACAGGGATTTCATAAATGTTGACATCTTGCCCGGTTTGGAAATTAGTGTACTCTTATAGTGTATCAACCGGCCTACCTACCTGGTTATCAAATCTTTCCTTGCTGTTCTGTTGTGAGACAATCTCAGTGGGAACTTACACGCTATAAATAAAGGACTGTTGCTTTGTTTGGCATTCTCTTCCATATCAATAAAGGAATGTTGCGTAGTTTGGCAGTCTCTTCCTTATAAATAAAGGACTGTTGCAAGGTTTGTCATTTTCTTTCATATAGATGAATGACTTTCACATGGTTTGGCATTATCTATCATATAAATAAAGGACTGTTGCACAGTTTGCCATTCTCTTCCATATAAATAAATGACTGTTGCTTGGTTTGGCACCCTCTTCCACTGAGGTGTAGCTCTCTGATACTTGTGCAACGCACAAGAGAGAAGGAAGGAGGAGGAGATTCTATTGCTATGTCAGTTTTGACATCTGGGTTCTGTATAGCTGAGTGAAGCACAGTGTTGAAGCACTATCAACCTATTTTTCTAGCCCTTCGAGATATGCTTTTAGCCTCTGCTTTATTAGGTACCATTGGTAATGTTCTTTCTGATCAGGCAAACAGATATGTGGGAAGCTACTTTTTCCCTGTTGTGGTTAATTTTTTTTTTGGCATCTATAGACATACCTATGCATTCACCCTCCCATACTACTAATATATGAGATCACCAAGACTGTAAGCCTGAACCATTAAGGTTAGATAGGCCAGCTTCTAACTGTAATGACCTGAGTATTGGTGAGCCCAGCATAAGATATGCTGTTATAGCATTCACCAGATTGGGTAAGGACAGAGACTTAATGACAGCTGCTGCTTTTTCATATTACAAAGGCCCTCAGAGCACTTCACCATCCAAACTATATCTAGCAGTTTACTGCCCATGTGGCAGTGACTATGCTTAGGTGATCCACACTAAGAGAGATGTAATAAGATCCAGCTGATTTCATCACCTATGTCCTCATGGAGGATAACTCACTAGCACATAGCACTATTCTTCCTCACACAAGAGTATCACCCAAGTTCAAAGACAAAACAACTGGTTATAATAAATTGTTTGTTAACTGAAATCATTCTAGAGCAATCAATGTGTGTATTCCTGGGACCAGATAAGCAATAAACTCTACTGCTTTGCCAGAGATAGCCTACACTTCTCAGCTTAGGGCTTTTGCATGCAGGCTAGACCCTATGATTTCATCATAGTGCCTTTTTAGCCAATATTTTACTCATGAGCACACCAACATTAGCAAATTACAACTTGAACAAGAATTGGGCAGCTATGCTTGATGCTAGAAGCCTAAAAGCAAAATATTAGATATTCAGTGCCTTATCCTTGTAGAGATCTATATTTAAATAATTATTCAGGCTTGTTTCCAAAACAATGATAGCACTCCCTTCTTACCAAAGCATTGCATCTCCCATACTCTTAGGATCAATAGAAGGTATGGGGGCATATCCAGAATTATGAGACAACCCATTGTCTCAATGATGGGTATTGTATCACACTAACCTTAGGGCCTCCATAAGTTAAATACCTGAAGCTTGTAGAACAGCCACAGCAGATCCCCCTCCAACAAGAGTGGCCCCAGAATATATCCCAGTAATTGTAGGCCACGGTCTCCAATAAGGGTGGCCCCAGTATATATCCCAGTAATTGTAGGCCTATCAGGCTCTCTACCACTATCTGTAAAGGTATGAAACCCGTCAACAATGATCTAATTGCTGATAACATAGACAACATTCAGACCCTTGACCCCAGTCAATCTGAATTTCTTAAGGATGGATCATGCTTACTTAACCTGGTTAATGTTTGATAATGTCACTAAAGCATTATCTGACCTTGCTAATATTTTGACACCATTTCTCCTGTGATTATAAATGGTCTCATTAGCCCCGGAGTTAACCCTTGCCTTGTCTGCTAAAAAGCTATTTGCTAATTTATTTATTTATTCTTTGCTGAACTTTGACCGTCTTTATTCATTTATTTATTTAATTATAGCCTTCTGGACTGTAATCACAATGTCCAAATAGGAGTCTATATCTATATCCAGTTCATAGGTTCATAGGTAGGTACTAGGCTATCTGCCCGAGGGCATTTATAAGCCTAGCCAGAGTGTGTCGGCTTTCACAATCCCATTGATTAATTAACTGAGTCTCTGTCAAGCAGAGCCAATTAAGTGATCCCAGGGGTGTTTTTTCTGTTACCCATCCACTAATCAAGGCTTCTCTTGAAGAGTGTTAGTGAGGGGCTCTGCCTAATGTAGTTAGGAATTTTGTTCCATAGCATGGGGAGTCTCTGTGACAGGAATCTATCCCTCCAGCATGTTCTATTTATTGTTGTGGTGATGTTTAGCTCACTAGAGCACGTGGCTCACAGTGACTTGGATTTCTTTAGGTGGAGCATGTCCATCAATTCTGAGTTGGACATGGCTTTGTAAGTCAGGCAGAGATCACCTTTGAGTAAGCAATATGCCACTCAGTACAGCCAGAGTTTTTTCAGTTGGGCTGCATAGGACAAATGTTTGAGGCCAGTAATCCTCTTGGTGAGGTGCTTTTGTGGTCTTTCAAGCTGTTGGAAGTGTCTTGTGAGGTACATCCCAAATGGGGCATTGTACTCTATGATGGATCTGATGAGTGACGAGTAGAGTGGCACTATGACCTCTTTATTTCTCGATGCGAACCCCTTAGTAATTAGATGGGCCACATAGAAAGATTTCCCAACTACTTTGGCAATATGATTGTCAAAGGAGAGATTACTATCTACCTGGGTCCCCAGATCTCTTAATACCTCTTCTGCATTAAGGGGGCTGCCACCTATGTGGTAACTTGTGGGTGTTTTGTTTTTCCCAAATGGGATGACTATGCATTTTTTGGCATTTAGCTTGAGGCCATGACTTTGACACCAGGTGTCTGTCTCAGTAAGGTCTTTTTGGAGGATGTCCATGTCAGCCGAAGAGTCAGTTATGGCTCCTAGTTTGCAGTCATCGGCGAACTTGGTTAGCCATAGTCCTCCTGTGTTTGCCTGTACTTCTGAGAAATATATGCTGAACAGTAGGGGTCCCAGAACCGAGCCTTGCAGGACACCACTTGTGACTGCTTTAGAGTCAGACCTGGAGCCCACTATTCTTACTGTGTGAGCTCTGTTTGCAACCCATCTTGTGATGTAGGGGTTTATGTTCAGGCTGGTGAGTTTTTCTATAATACCCAAGTAAGGAATGGTGTTGAACACCTTGGCGAGATCAAGGTAGGCTGTGTGGACCACCTTTCCCTCATCTATGACCTTGGTAACTGTCTCGAAGAAGTCAACCAGGTTTAGTAGACATGATCTGCCCTTAACAAAGCTGAACTGGGTTGGGTCAAGTGTTTGGAGGTTCCCAATTTCTTTGCTAATGAGTTCCATGATGATGTACTCCATAGCCTTGCAGACCAGGCTAGTCAAGCTTATGGGGCGATAGTTACCAGGGTCAGTTGTGGCCCCTCCTTTGTGGAGTGGAATAACCATTGCTGTGCGCCATTCTATGGGCACGTAGCCTGTGGAGAGGCTGAGGGTGAACAGCGTGTTTAGGTGGGGGGTTAGTTCATTCTGTAGTTCGTGCAAGACGCAGCCTGGGACACCATCTGGCCCCATTGATGCTATGTTTTTGGCTTTTGAAAGGGCTGTTTTCACCTGTGCTTCTGTGATTTCTGGGACACTACACTTTTCCGGTATTGTTGTGGGCCCTTTTAAAGGTGAGAGGGAGGTGAAGTTTGCACTGAATCTATCCGCCAGTATGTTGGCAATATCAGTAGGTTCAGTATATTTTGTGCTATTTTGCACTATCTCAGAGTATATCTGCGAGTTGCCACTTAGATTCTTGATAGCTAAAGAAGGCTTTGTGGTTATCTTTTAAATCCTTGGCTATTTTTCTTTCGAAGTTAGCCTTGGATGATTTTATGAGGGACCTTAGTTTCTTTCTGATACTGATCAGGGATGTCTTTCCTTCTTGGGATGTGCTTTTTTCTGAACTAGTTTCCTCCTTTT
Source organism: Protopterus annectens (assembly GCF_019279795.1). NCBI lineage: Eukaryota > Metazoa > Chordata > Ceratodontiformes > Protopteridae > Protopterus > Protopterus annectens. The sequence continues at coordinate 121,351,176 of NC_056748.1, read as the reverse complement.
GTTGTATAATCTGTTTATGGCAGGGGTCCACCAGACTGGCTTCCTTCTCTTAGGGGAGTGAGTCTTGGTTTTGCTAGGGATGGCATGATCCATGCATCCTTGTAGGTGCTCATAGAGTGCAATTGTAAAGGATTCTGCATCTTGGGCAGTGTTATCCTTTAGCGTGGGGGCTGTGAAACTTACCACTTTTGCCTTAAGTAAGGTGAAGTTTGCTTTAGAAAAGTTTTTCACTGTGGTTTCTATTTATCTATTTATCTAGTGGATGTATTAGCATAGTACAAATATTTGTCATAATGGTTAAGGTCTTCACCTCCTAAGCATTATTCTGACCTCTGGATATTGGTTAGGCTTAAAATGGCCCTTCAAGACAGTTAGCCTAGCATTCACCTATGAACCTAAGTAAAAAAATCAGCCAAGAGTAGCCAAAACCAAAACTGAATGGAAAAGAAAAGTTAACTAAAAAGAAGTTGGACTTGCAAAAATATATTTTTTTGTATGTATATCTACACACCTGGACGACCATTAATTACACATTAACACACACCCTGGTGGGCATTATTGTGCTTAAAGAATGGGATCTCTGTAAAATTGCTGTGTTTATTTATTACTATATTATTTTTTATATATTTTTTATATAAGATAGGTGGTGTTAGAGTAAGCATTTTACATCCAAAATTATATCGTTTTTAAAAAATATCTGGATATTTGCTTTATTTTTGGTCCCTTATTCCTAAATGGTTTCTTGCGAGTCATTGGGGAGTGAAGTCAATAAATAATGACATACATTTGACTTTCAGACTTTATTTCCTTCAGAAAATTCATGTTAACACAAATCATGTTATTTATCTTACTTTTAATTTTTTTTTAAGTACTGCATTTAAAATCTGTTCCTATTTTGAACCATTGTCCCCCCTTTATTTCAGGCTTTATCCAGAATTCTTGAGCTAAAAGCTTCAGAGGTATGCAGACCTCTGCTGCTGCCAGTGTTCCATCAATCTCACTGTTTCTCCCTCTCTCACACAGACATACCCCCCCCCCCACACACACACACAGGCACACTTGCACTTCAGAAAATGCATACTAACACAAGTCCTATTATTGAATCAATGTTGTGATTTGTTTTAACAGGAATATGTTCCTGTTTTGAGCCTATGTTTCTCCTTTATTTTAGGCTTTGTCCAGATAACTTGATCTAAGAGGTGAAAGATACATAAACCTTCTTAATGCTGTTGTTGCCAATGTTGGATCATTCTTATTCTTCTCTCTCTCTCTCTCTCTCTCTCTCGCTCTCACTCACACACATCTTGTTTTCATGCATGCAAGCACACACTCACACACACACAGAAACATAAACATGCACACAGAAAGAGAAACATATATGCATACACACATTTTCTGTTATGTTTAGCTTTACACTCACTAAACAGCAAAAGTGCTGCTTAGTGAGTGCAAAATAACGGCTCAATTGACCTCACATTCACTCATATGCACGCATGTACTTATACACATAGACATAAACACACAATTTTCTTTTTTTTTTCATTTTCTTTTTTTTTTTATATATTTTGCACTTACTAAACAGCCGAAGCACTGCTTAGTGAGTGTAAAATAATGGCAGCTGTTGTTTTTTTTTTCAGTCCAAACTCCACAACAGCTTGATATGCTGCTGTGAATCATCAGACTTGTTTTTAGTGGGCATTACTTGTACGTTAATGCCCTGCTGGAGAACGTTCATTCTCCAGTCAGGGTGCTGATGTACAGCTTGCCCATTCTCTAAGTACAAATAATCCTTCCTGACTTGTCAGCATTTTTTAAGAAAGAATTTTATAAAACTACTAACATTTTCAATAACCATTTAATTCCAAAAGGAACCAATATCAAAACAACGATTTATGGAATAAAATAGTAAAAATAGCTGAAATAGTTATAACTTGGCAGCTCAAACTTTTAATATGCTCTGTAAGGAAATTGTGTGATTCAGTTCTGGGGGCTCACATGAGTTTACCCTCAGCTGCCATAACAGGTCTTGATACTCTAAAGTCTACTCCCAGGGTCCACCCCTGGGGTTTGGCGTAACTTGTTCTATCATGGAAAAATAAAATATTTTATTGTTGTTGCAGACTAGTTTGTGCCTGTACTGGGCATTGGAATCCTTTTTGGCATTGATGTCATACAGGTGTTCTTGCATTCTAACCCTGAGTTTCTGTTCTGTTTTACTAATGTGAAAACTGGAACATTAGTCACAGAATGCACACTATACAACTCCTTTGGTGTTGCAATTGCAGTGTGAGTGAAACTTAATCTTATATTTTACACTACTTATAAATAATTCTTGCCTCTCACATATAAATTTGCACTGTGGGCAAGACCATCATCTACAGGTACCAATCCTGAGTGTGTTCCTGTACCTTGTAGTATTTTTAGTACCTCTATCTATTTATTTATTTATTTGACATTTGTTGATTGGGTTAGTCCGACTGGGCAGATGCCTATTTTCAGATGGGGCAAAAGGAGAAAAGCTACAAATGAAAATTACACATAATCTGAAAATAGTACATAACGTAAAATGTGGTTAACAAACAATTGTGCAATATTTTCTAGTATTTTCATCCTAGGACTTAGACATAGTAGAAGTATAAATTAGAAGTAGAACAATTATTGCAATAAAGTTTTTTCTAGCAGCTAGACCAAAATACAGTTGCTAGCAATTATGAAACATATTAGGTGGGTAAATAAAAGAAAAAGAAAGAGTGGAATAGTTTAGCAGGAATAAGACATTTTTGGTATAATGAATATTAGGATAGGATGGAGGAAGAGAGATGTAGTGGAATAGCCAATTAAAAAGGAGGGAGGATTAGGAAAGAGGTCAGGTTGATTAAGAAGGGTGAGTGCAAGAGCAGGTCCAAGAATTTAGTAGATAGTCTTTTAATGTTTTTTTAAAACAGCTTAAGTTGGAGATTGAGCTTAAAAATAGAGGGAGTTTGTTCCAAGCATTGGCTACTGAGTAGTCATAGAGAACTTTGCCAATGGTTGTATGGGGTTTGTAGATCTGGAGAAGGTGTTGGTCTGAGCTGCGGAGTGTATGATTAGGAGTGTAGGGACTGATGAGTGTTGACAGAGCAGGACAGGAGTGGGGTTGGTTTAGGATGTAGTGAGTCAGGTGTAGTTGAGGCAAAATGAGTTGATGGTGTAGTTTGAGCCAGCATAAGTTTTTAGTGATAGGCAGTGATGAGAGCAGCAGGGTAAATTAGCAGCAAATCTTGCAATTTTATTGTATTTTTGTTCAAGTTTAGTAAAGAGATTTGTTTGTAGGTTTGTAAGGATGGGGACAGTGTCTAGGATGGCGGAAAGTCGATAGACTTGTGCTAGTGAGAGTTCAGATTCGTTTGTGAGGATTTTTTTGTTTTAATAAAGTAGGCACATTTTTTATGTCTTTCTGAAGCAGTTTTGGAAGTGAAGATCAAATTTAATTTGATCAACAATAATGACCCCAAATGGATTAGTGTGGGGTTCAACCTTGATAAATGTGCTATTAAAGTAGGAGACGGAGAAGGAATATTTAAGGTGTTGGAGAGATTTTGGAAGGACTAGGAGGAGTTTAGTTTTATTACGGTTGAGTAGGAGTTGGTTAGATGTAAGCCATTTTTCAACTGAGTGCAGAGATTCTTGAGTAAGGGAGAGTAGGTGGGGGAGATTGTTAGAGGTGGAAATTATAGTAGAGTCATCAGTGTATTGTATTAAAAAAATGAGAACAGGAGAGATAGAGGTAATCAATTAAAATGTTAAATAATAGTGGGTCCAAGGATGGAGCCTTAGGGAAGCCCTGTTTGACTGGAAGGAAAGGAGAAGATGCAGAGAACCATCTAACAGACTGAAGTCAGTTAGAGAGGTAACTAGAGAACCAGTCAATAGTTGAGTTGGAGAGATAAAGGTTAGATAGTTTGGACAGAAGTAGATTGTGGGAGACAATATCAAAGGCCTTAGAGAGGTCAAGGAAAACACATGATATTAATTTATTGTTGTCTCAAGATCTAGAGCTAGTCTGTATAAAATATATTAGAGCTGTAGATGTACTATGATTTGGGCAAAAGCCATGTTGTGTATGGGTGAGGAGATTTGTTTGTAGCAAATGGGCAAGGAGTTGTTTATGGATGCATTTTTCCAGAATCTTTGATAAAGGAGATAGAATAGCAATTGGTCTGAAATTAGACTTACCTCCCTTATGGAGGGGAATCACATATAATTTTTTCTAGATATCTGGTACTACGTTTTCCTGGCTAGATCTATTAATTAGTATAGAGATGGGATGCGCAATAGCTTTTGCTGCTAGTTTAAGGAAAAGCAGTGGTAAGTTAGCAGAAGGAGGACATGTTTTGAGTTTGCTGAGAAGTGATCTGATATAAGTAGTGGAGACAGGCTTAAGGGAGAAGGAAGATGTGAGAGAAGAAGGGAGGGGAGAGATAGTGGGGTAGATACATGTGTGTGTTTTAGTTAATTTCTGAATAGATTAAATGAAGAAGGAGTTTAAAAGAGTAGCAGTGTCCAAGGCAGAGCTATTAGGAGAGGGATTTGGGGACGAGGGGTTAACTGGGTGTAACAGCTTCTTGACAGTATTTCAGAATTTTTTGGGTTAAAGTGGGGATTTTCTTGTGGCTTGAGATAAAAGTTTTTTTTTTGTCATGGTTGACTTTTTTTATTAGATTGCGTAGTTCTCTGTAGCACTGGAGATTGGAGGGTTTTTTTTTTTGCCAGTTTTTCCAGGTGATATCCCATTTGCGCATGAAGGTGTAAGTTTCTTGTGTTAACCATGGAGCAAAGTTTGTTCTAATTCTATTTTTTCTGATGGGGCAAGGGAGCTTAGGATGTTGAGAAATATGCTACTAAATTTAAGAAAAGCTTCTTCTAAGGAGAGATCATGGAGGAGGAAGGACCAATTAATTGAGGAAAGTATATGATTAAAGGTATCAGGGTTGAAATTAGAGAGTTTGCTGCAGTCTTTGTAATGTTGGGATTTGAGCAATTGGGAGGATCTTTGGATACAGTTGGGGAGATTGTCACTTAGGGAATGTGGAAGTGTAGAGGGGTTGTGGTACAGGTGGAGGTTGGAGGTAAGGATACAGTCCAGTGTAGTGTCAGTATTTGAATGTTTGTTAAGGTGGGTGGGAGTAGAAATTAGTTGGGAGAAGCCAGAAAGGTTAATGCTGTCTGCAGGAGAGATAAACGATGGAGTGTTACAGTCGATGTTTATGTCACCAAGTATGATAGTTTTGCAGAGGATAGTTTGAGTGATCCAGGAGAGAAAGTGTTCAAGGATATGGATGTTTTTATCTGGTGGTATATATATGGTGGCAATAGTAAAATTTTTATCATTATTCAGTTTGCATTTTTTTCTCTTTGATGCTGAGACTTCTTAAATAAGTAAATGTTGGTTGTTTACCTAACTTATCCTTTAGTAACTTCTTATGCAAAATTATATCCCAGTGTCTATGTTTGAGAGGCTTGATAATCTCACTTTCTTGATCGTATTTCATAATAAAACTATTTTCATGTCTTGTATCTTAATTTTTATTGTTGTAACTCAAATTACTGTAATCTACTCCTACCCCTAAAATGTATCTTCAAGCATGTTAGGAGGATATTCTCTAGCTAAAAATAACTTGACTAATTTCTCAATTTCATCATTCAAAATATTGTCATCAGAAATGATTCTGGATAGCCTCACCATTTGTCACGTCACCAAACATTGTCCTTTTGTGTACATGATTGACAACTACTGTAATGTAAATACCCAATGGAAAAAGTAGGTTTTCTGCAAGTTGTGGACTGAAACCTATTTAAATTTAAGTCCTTGGAGAGTGATAATTACAATTTAAAAAAAATGCATAGTAAAATTAATATTTAAGATAAATTATTTTAATTCATTGTCGTTACCCTTCCATATGATAAAAATGTCCTAAAAAAATTGAAAGTATGCAATGATGTGGGAGAAAAAATAGACCTAAACATGTACTTCTGTTCCCGATAGCACATAACAGTGCCAGGATATAGAGGAGTGCATGCTGCACTCATAGCTACTCCACTTGTCATCTGAAATATTCCCCTTCAAAAAATATGAAATTGTTTGTTAAAATGGTCTCTGTGAAAGAATAAATAATAATTATGTTTTCATCAGATAAACATTCACAACCACATAGAATGATGTTAATATGTCAACTACATCAATGGTTAGTAGACAACAATCAGGGCGAAAAGTTCAGGTTTTAGTTTTCCTTGGAAGTTCCAGGAATCCCCAAGAATGTAAATGTATTTGGTCTTAAAATGTTTGGCTGATTTGTCTACATAAATTGCTGAATAATGGGTTTTTGAACCATTTGCTGCCACAATAGGGCAAAAGGGAGGATTACATTCTTGTAAATTTTAGGGATTCAAAATAGACAAGTGGTTGTTTGGCACATAAAAAATTGTATAATTTGCAGTCCATAATTCACTGAGCCATTAAGTCTTCCAACATCAAATCAATCTTTCTATATGCAATGTTAATTTTATTTATAGAAATTCTGCTATATTACTCTTCTTTGCTGAGAAGAGAAAACATTCTCCTTATGTAGTCAATGCTGTTGATCAAAACTATTCCCCCAGTTTTATTAGGCTTTATAATGAATAAATTAACATTGTTACTGAGCTCATTTAATAAAGCGTATTCCTCCCTAGCCATATTGTGCAATCAAGCCTTCCTAGTGTGTAGAAAAGCTTGCTTAATGACTCTAATACAGTATTTTTCAAAAAGGACTAATAGTGGATAAAGCAGAGGCATAAAAATATTCTTACTAACCATGGAGTTAGCAGGGGGACATTCAGTAGAGTATATCCTGTTGTCAGACCCATAAAATAGTACTAAATGTGATTGTCTAATATAAAGTTTAAGTCTGATAAAACATTCACCTAATTCAGTATGAATGCTTGGAACAAAAGTAAAGCCTTTAATAAAAAGCTTAAAAAATCTAATGTCTAACACAATATTGATGTAATTGAATATGTTAAAATGACTGAAAGTGGGAAATATTCCTGTTTTGTGCAATCCATCCCCCTTTATAACAGCAAGGGTAGTAGTGGGAACTGTTACTTCACAGAGAGAAGCGGGGTCAAACAACATTCCTAATACCTCCCTCTCCCTCCCCCCTTCCCCCTGGTCTGACCAGCCTGATCCATATAGGTCAAACTGCACTGCCTGTGAGAATGATTCTGTGGAGCAATCCTCTGTGATCTCCTCACCACTGGGGGGTGGGTTAATACTAAAAAATCCAGTGTTGTTAAATCCATCAGTATTCAAAGCTTCCCTAGGAGTTTCATCATGTATTACATTACTCAACCTGTTGACAAGTGGGTAAGCTATTTTGCTTTTGTAATCAAGCTTGTCCCTATGCACTTTATTTCCTTTCTACATTAACACTGACAGACTTATCAACCCTTTTGACAATCTTCTAAAAGTGCTGTGTGTTAGATTCAAATAATAAATCATTATACAAACATCAGTTTAGATTATCTAATTCTCCAACTAACTCATTAATACACTTGTTCTGTTCCTCTGTTAAAAGTTTAATAACTTCTAAACTACTTTCATTAAAAACATGAATCAATTTGAAGTACAACTCAGAACCTGGTTGAATCTTATTGGGAACTTTCCATAGTCTTAAACCTTTTGGTACAATTTTGTTACTAAGACAATATTTAAAGTAAGTATTATCCACTTGTAAATGTTTAACCTTCATTAACTTATTTTCAAAAAGTTCAAGTGTAGCATAAAAAGTCTTACTGTATAGGTCTGCCTGTCTAGGAAAGAACCGCACCTCATGAGTAAACTATGTGGTAAAATTAAAGTCCCATACAACACTAACAGCTCCAGTTGAATGCAAATTGTTTCCAGGACCTCACAAATCTCTAATATCAAAAACTGTTAGTATTTCCAGCTCCTCACTTAAATTAATGGCCGAATTTGCGCCCCTTGTCTTGCGTCGCACCATGAAAGCATAACTAGGGTTCCATTAGAGCTGGAAGCGGAAGGAATAGAGAATAGTAGTTCCAGTACATCAGAAGTTTGGGATGTACCGTTTTGTCCAGAATTGACAGGGAGATGATATATCATCCTCGTTGTTCCATGCCAAAATTATGTTGTGTTAGCAGTTGTATAAGCCTTGTTAGTTCACCAATTAACAAGGCACAACTGGATTTTTGCAAATTTGTGTTGGGTCCACCATCATTGTCAAAACTGGAGTTGTCTGTATCAGAAACTCCTGTGGAATGTCCAAAAAGCACCTGGAGAAGCCATGGTAAATCCTGAAAGAAAAATAAGCAACTTCTTCTTCTTCTACTTCTTTCGGCTGCTCCAGTTAGGGGTCACCACAGCAGATCATCTGTTTCCATTTCTTCCTGTCTTCTGCATTTTGCTCTGTCACACTAACTACCTGCATGTCCTCTGTCACCACATCCATAAATCTTATCATAGGCCTTCCTCTTTTCTTGTTACCTGGCAGCTTCACCCTTAGCATCTTTTTCCCAATATACTCTGCATCCCTCCTCAGCACATGTCCAAACCAATGTAATCTTGCCTCTCTGGCTTTGTCTCCAAACTTTCCATTCCAACCTGGGCTGACCCTCTAATATACTTATTCCTAATCCTGTCCAGCCTTGTTACATCCAGTGCAAATCTTAACATCTTTAACTCTGCCACATCCAGCTCTGACTCCTGCCTTTTTGTCAATGCCACTATCTCCAACCCATATAACATAGCTGGTCTCACTACCCTCTTGTAGACCTTCCCTTTCACTCTTACTGGTACTCATCTGTCACAAATCACTCCTGACACTCTTCTCCACCCACTCCACCCTGCCTGTACTCTCTTCTTCACCTCTCTTTAACAGTCACCATTACTCTGAACTATTGACCCCAAGTATTTAAACTCATCCACCTTCGCCACCTCTACTCCCTGCATCCTCACCATTCCTCTATCCTCCCTCTCATTCACACACATATATTCTGTCTTAGTCCTGCTGACCTTCATTCCTCTTCTCTCTAGAGCATATCTCCACCCCTCTAGGGTCTCCTCCACCTGTTCCCTACTCTCACTACAGATCACAATGTCATCTGCAAACATCATAGTCCACGGGGACTCCTGTCTGATCTCGTCTGTCAACCTATCCATCACCTTTGCAAATAAGAAAGGGCTCAGAGCTGATCCTTGATGTAATCCCACCTCCACCTTAAACGCATCCATCACTCCCACCACAGACCCCACCACTGTCACACTACCCTCATACATATCCTGTACCACTCTTATATACTTTTCTGACACTCCCGACCTCCTCATACAATACCACAACTCCTCTCTAGGCACCCTGTCATATGCTTTCTCTACACCCACAAAGACACAATGCAACTCCTTCTGACCTTCTCTGTACTTCTTCAACAACACTCTCAGAGCAAACATCACATTTGTAGTGCTCTTTCCTGGCATGAAACCATACTGCTGATCACTAATCATCACCTCCCTTCTTAACCTAGCTTCCACTACTCTTTCCCATAAGCAACTAAGAAATGATAATACCAGGGACAAGTCAGTATAGTGAAACTTAGAACCAAACAAAAAACTGACCTCCAAGCTTCATGGAACCAATAAACCAAACACAGTGCAAGTATTCAAATAAGACAATTTTATTAACCACCACAAAGATACCAGTTAATCACTTTTGTCCTAAAAGGACTTCTTCAGAGCTGATTATAAGTCTTCCCATCATCAATACAGTCGCATGACTGCATTAATAATATAAAATGTTAAATTAAGAATCAAGAGAAAGTTAATTGAGTACAATTACCTAATAGCCATGTTGTCCTAACAAAAATAACTTAAATTACTAGCACAAATACAAACAATCCTTCCCGACTTGCTGTGAGCATACCAGCCATAGTGAAATACTGAAAATCATATCTACCTATGCACTGTCACATTATGACATGTTGCAAACTATGTGGCAGTCATACCTGAATGTGCATGACCAATGGTAGATGTGTGTTGCAGGGTAATAAATAATGACCACAGTACACACTGGAGAAATAAACACATATCCAAGTTGTCTGTCAGCAATGAAATGTAAGCAAAGCAACATCACAGATGAGCAAATACAGATCAAGGAATGCTAGATAATTTCAGTATAGGACAGAACAGAATCTCTAACTATGCATGTGAAAGGCAAACAACTAAGTACAGAGCCAAACAACAGTACCGCTACAGCAATAAACTGGCTAATACATAAATAGGTGTACACAACCAAAACGTGTAATGGAATGCATATATGTGACACACACATGCCATATCAAAGCAACACACAGGTGTAGGTATATATATATATATATATATATATATATATATATATATATATATATATATATATATATATATATATGTATATATATATATATATATGATCTTCAGTGGCCTAAAAGTAATGTCAATACACATACACACCAATGACACATAAGAATATTTGCACAAATGTAACACTATAGCTTTATAAAATATCAGGTTGTACACATGAATTTGAACAACAGAGAATGGTCAACATACAACTATAATGATAACAAGGATGCCAGTGACTTGTGTGCAGATGTCCTGCATCTGTATAATAGCTAAAGAGTTGGCACATGTTGTCCACATCAGCAACGTAATACATGACAATGGACAATAATTGCAACAAAGGCAAACATATCTGCAAAATATATTATGCAACTGCAAAGGTGGAAGGCAGGTGGACAACCTGGGTCAGCATCAAGGAAGACAATGATAAAGTAGGACAAGGTGAGGATACACAATGCAAATGCATGGGTACACCACAAAGGGTGCTGTTGAAGCCAACCCAAAAACAATTTAAGCAAATGGTAAATGTATGTCACATGGGCAGACTGCATTGCTAATGTCAAAACGGGCATGTATAAATCACTCATACACAGTAATGTGCAATCATGGTAATATCAACAGGCATAGGTAAGCAAGCTAAGAATTTCAATCACATACACATATCCTGTCATGCCAATGTTGAATAAACAACCACAGGTGTATGTCACACTCCCTGCTTATTAATGAGTATTGGACACTCCTGTGAGCATCACTACAACACATCAGCGATAAACCACTGAATGCTCACATGTAAAAGGTAAAAGGGTATTTCTACCTATATAATTTCTCCAACCCCGGATTTAATAAAGCATTTTTACCATGCCAGAATAGTGTAGCAGCTCCAGCACAGAATATGGCTGCTGAGTGATTCAGTAAACAAGGCTGGGGGCATGCACAAGTCTGCCTGTACTATTTGGGCACGGACACCACTGAATAATGCTAATTACTTCATTTGCTGGTGAAAACCATGCAAATGAAGTGAATTAGTGATTCAGTAAGCAGGCAGGCATCTGTGCCAGAACAGTGTCCATTGTAGAAATGTATTCATTTACTAACCATGTATATTCCTGCAAAAATCAAAATGGGGGCATGACAGCTCAAGGTAAAGCATGTATTATGATCATTAGGCATGCAAATGGCCAAAAATATGGCCATTGGAGTGGAAAACAGTTGCAAAGTAATACAAATAAAAAAATGTTGGCCATATAGGAGCTATAAGGCAGTGGTGTAAGCAGGAGAAGCAGCTGACATGAAAAGGGGGTGTGTCATGCTTGGTGTAAGCACATTGGAGCTCCACGGCTTCCATCTGAGCTTAGCTAAGCACAGCAAAGCAAGGGGTGTGCCTGAGGCTGTATTTACTTATTCCATGAAATGAGGAGCATGTTTGTGTCGAGGGGAGGGTCATTTCTGCCTAAAAGTGTTAACTTTAGCTAAATGGGTTTGCACAGCATGCACCAGATCGTTAAAAAAAAAAAAATTAGAAACCGGAAATAGTAGAACTGTTTACATTTGGGCAGCGAGTTTGCACGGCATGCGGCAGGGCTTAAAAGAGGCAGAAATGGGAAGGGGAAAAACTGGGACATAGCAGAATAAAAGCAATCAAGTACAAATAATATAGCTGGCAGGTGGAATGTATCATAGTCCGCCAATCATACAGGCAGCATCTGCAGCACAATAGTATAAACTATTGCAAACACCTTTCAGTCTGTTTTTTCCCACAAACTCTGCACCATTGGTGTACACACTCGGGAGAATTTTAACCAACAAAATGTTAGGGGCTGCTGTCACTTTGATACATCAGTATGTGCTAGAGGCTGAGGGTGATGAGTGGGATAATGCTGACAACTGCCCCAGACTGAGGTGGAGGAGAAGAGTGTTCAGACCCAGGGTAACCTACCAGGGCCTACATGATCTGGAGGTACTAGAGTGCTATAGGGTGGACAGGGACATACTTCAGCAACTCATCAAGCTGTGCTAGCCTCACCTCAGACCCAGAACCAACAGAGCGGAACTCAACCCAGTGGATACCAAAGATGTAGCCTTAAGAATACTAGCTACAGGTACTTTCCAAAGACCTACTGGGTACATCATGGGGGTCTCACAGGCATCTGCATCCAGGGTACTCCATCAGTTCCTGGATGCCATGCTACCACATGCTGGTGAGCACATTTACTTCCCCAGCACCAATGAAGAGAGGACCAGCAATATGTGCCTCTTCCACAGTGTAGCAGACTACTCAGAGGTACTGGGTGCCATAAACTGCATGCACATCCACATCAAAGCACCATCCAGTAAACAGGGTAGGGTCTACATAAACCTCAAGGGCTTTCACTCCAACTGCCAGGTCATGTGCAATGCCCAGGGCTTTATTATTAATGTGTGTGCTGGCAGCCCTGGAGGTATCAGAACTCCCACATCTGGCATTCCTCACAGCTGTACCAGGGATTTGCCAGGGGGTCATCTCATATGGCCATCTGGTGGGGGATGCTAGCTATGCACTGGAGCTGTAGATGATGACACCCATCAGAAATGCACACACAGTCACTGAAGAATACCATAATGAGGCACGCGCACAAACCAGGATCATTGTAGAGCATGTGTTTGGGATACTCAAGTCATGGTTCCACTGCCTTGACATATCTGGTGGAACCCTGCAGTACTCTCCAGCCACATGTGCACACGTGTTCATAGTATGTGCCATGCTATACAATATGATCCTGCAGAAACAGCTGCAGCAGGAAAAGCATGGGGAAGGGCCACACAGCCCCCCACTATTGCCAAGGTCCCCACAGGCACAGAGGGACTTGGAGGAGGAACCCCTTGAGCCAGCTCCTGTAGGCAGATGGACATGTGCCCAGTATGCCCTGGCCTTGGCAAAGAGGTAACGCATGGCACACACATTGACACTGTAGGGACCCAGGGACTGACACCTCTCTCTCTGACTTGCACACATAGTAAAATGGATGCCACACACATCATACTACCTGTACCATACCATCTATAGGCAGTGTACTGCATGCATCCAACATAGGCAGCACTCAAGCACTGTCTTCACACCTGCCACATGCACAAGGTAAGTTCAGTTTTCTTAACAATAAATACATGGAGTAGTATGTTCTAGTAGCATATCTATGGTATCGCTGCATGCATGCAAGGGAATGGGGTGGTCTGCATGGATAGCAGCAGACAACTGACAGCTATGTGGGACACCAAGAAATGTTTGCCCAATACTGGCTTCCCCACACTATGCAGTAGTACCCAAGGTGACAAATTCCACTGCAGTATATGTGGGGGCCAACTAACTGGAGGGCCATAGGTCACAGGCAAGGATGTCAATATGGGGTCCCATACTCTCCCCTCAGCTTCACCCAGCAAGTCAGCCATAGAAAACCATTAAGAAATGTCTGGCAAAGGCCCACAAATGATGACAATGATGAAATACTCCCTACAGACTTACACAATGATAGCACAGCAAGTCTTGCAGTTGCAGTAAGGCTCTGAAGGGTAAGAAGTCTGAAACTCAAATGTAAGCCATTACAATCTGACCTGTGGTCTTTAGTGATATGCCTCTATTCTCCAAGACAGGGCACGATACTATGCTACATGGATCCAAAATGTAAAGCAAATAGCACAGTCTGTGCAAATGTGTACAGTTGACAGGTGTGCCCCCCACACCCATAATCTCATAGAAATACAGTAGCATGCATGTTTGTAGGGAAATAGCAGCAGAGCACACATTGCCAGGGCTGTCCCAATCAACATGATAACTCGTAGCATGTCCACAATCTGCAGGGAGGTCAATGAGCTATGTATATGTGTGGTTAGTACTGTCAGGATGTGGTCAGCATTTACTCTTGGCTGTTGTTTCTTAGTGGTCTAGGTACAGAACTGTGGTTGACAGGGCCATGTGCCAAGAACTGCACTGCCAACTATTCTGCATGTCAGCTACACCTACGGTAGTAGTTGTACACACTGTCCAGATGTCAATATCTGTTACTGCAGGAACATGAACAGGGGGCCACACATATGAACAGTACACAGCTTGGAGTAACCTACTCAGTGCCTAACATACCTCTCAACTGTACAGACCTATTGCAGAATGTCCAGAGGTTTTGCCTCATATTTTTGGTCTATATATCATGAATAGTAGTTGTCTGGCAATTCAATGGCAAATCACATAAGGCTAAGGTCAGAAAATAAAGACAGATTGTAGTGTCAGACTTCATATCCTATAAAAAATGCATGTTAATGCAAAACCTGTTATTGTATCACCTTTCTAGGTTTGTAAGGCCAGTATAGTTAGGCCTTTGTCCCCCAATCACTTATGGCTTTGTGCAGATGTCTGGCTGTCAGACGTTGAGAGGCATGGTGCCTAGTAGGACAGCAGGTACATGAAGGTCAGTGAACTGCCAGTATATAAAAGGCTGCCACCTTTCTGTGTCAGCACTGACATTTCATTGGCCAACAGCCATATCCCTGGAATGACAGAGGTTGTCACAGAAGGAGCACAAGTATGCCTTGTATATCTGTTCTGCTTGCCCTAACAGTGCAACTGCCTGCCAACTATTCACAAAACAAAAAGGGTCATGTCAAAACAGCAATGGTAGGCAGTGGGGAAGCAGACCTCATACCCATAAGAGAAAGCAAGCAATTACCAAACCGGTTTCCCAACTGTCTATGTTTGGCAGAAGAACATTATTAACACCCTGACCTCGTGTGTGGGCCTTTGTCTGACTGTCATACATGGGCCTGTCCAGATGTCAGTCTGTGATGGTATGGCAGCTAGGCCCACATGTAGCCTCATAATAACATATAGCAGCACAAACTGTCTAAGGACCACAGCAAATGTAGTGGTGCAGTGATGGACAACCTGATAAATAGGTACACTCAGAGGTGTGAAGTCCGCAACCCTGTGAGTGATGCTACAGCACATCACAATTACAAATGCATAAGAACAGCCACTGTGGTCAAAGCCTGTGAATAGACTACAGAAGGACAAAGACACACACATAAGAGGAAGGGGAACCACTGACCACACAAATGGAGAATGTGCACACCAGAACAAATAATGCAGTAATGTAGGTGCCATGCAGTGTCTGGAATCAGTAAACATCACCTGCAAATACTCAACACACACCCACATAATAATTGAAGGTCTGCATAACAACCACAACCCAAACAAAGGACCACTCAAAGGCAAAAACACATGACAACTCCACAAATCTACACACCGCAGACCATATAGACTCCACAAACCAGGGTCTTGCAAACACTAAGGCCTTACCTCAAACCCCAAACACCTTCCCTACATAGATAGGCTAACAACCCTGTCCCTCTACCCCATTCCATACAGACTCTGATGAGGTGAACCCTATCTGGCATACAAAGCAATCCAGACCTTGCCTTGATGGGACTGTTGCACATCTGGAACTCAAGGCCCACTCCATCAACCTACAGATGCAGCATCAACCTGGGATATGATATTAGTACGGCATGTTGGTGTGGCAGATGCATGTCCCACACACTCCCTCATCTGTTGAATACACTTCCTGTCCACAGCAAGCTGAGTGCCTCAATACCCCTAGTGATGTGCTCCCTGTATAAGTGCACAGGAAACACAAAATACAGTCCCGTGATTCCATCTGTGTCACTGCTGGACAGGGGCTATGTGTGCTGACATGTCTTAACATGGGCTACACTCTTGTCTGCATGGCTTATAAGGGCTTCAGGGCCAATACCCTACTAATGTCATAACAACCTGTCAACATAAACACATCTATCCGCCAGTGGTTCACCACAGTACTCTGTACTGCTCTGCCACTGGCATACCTGGAAGTCACAGTGCTATGTGGAAGGTACTACACATATAATGGACATTCATGCACAGTAGAATGCACTCTGTACCCACACCTATACCTCTCAACCTCTGACAGAAAGACATCTGGACAAGGTCATAAATAAAAGTGGAACAGAGGCCCAATGATAGGCATGTATTGTAAATATTGCCCTTACATACTGAGAAAGTTGGTAGAATAATGGGTTTTGCATTAGCAGGAATTGTCTGAAGGTTATGAAGTCTGAAACACTAATGTCTGTCATTATTTTATAATGTCACTCTTCAATTATATGCAACTAACTTGCCATGCAAACACACGTTTATGTAGATTGGATGAAACTTCTAGACAAACACCTGGACAATCTGCCAAAAACTGTATGGTTGAGAGGTATGGCTACACCAGGATAAAACTTTTCAGGTAAGAAGAATACCAC
The DNA here is from genome assembly GCF_019279795.1 of Protopterus annectens. NCBI lineage: Eukaryota > Metazoa > Chordata > Ceratodontiformes > Protopteridae > Protopterus > Protopterus annectens. Next base: position 121,334,459 of record NC_056748.1, on the reverse strand, counting down.
ACAAGCAGGGGATCCCCAGCCAGTATAGCAACAAGTTGCTGGACTGTTTACATAGCTGCAAAAGTCAACCAGCTGCAGCCACACCTCTTAACTGACCTTTTTGGGCATGAATCTCTTTAGCTGGGCTCAAAATATTGGTCTGTGCATCATACATCTTGTATTCCTCTGGTAAAGCACTCTGATGTTCTGAGGATTTCTGACACTAGGTAATGAACAATACAATAGACCCCAGAAGGAGCACAATGAAGCTATCAGACAGGCAGTCAAGTTTTAAGTAGTTTATTCCGAGTTGATAGGACACTAGGTAATGATGCAATACATTCCAGTGTCAGACTTCAGATATGTCAGAAAATAGCTGCTAAAACAAACCCTTTACCTCTAGCAAATTCCTGTTTACTTCTGGAAGGTATGGTTGTAGCACTCAAAACCCCAGACCAGCATACACCTATCTCTGGAATGAAGTCCCCCTCTCACTATAGGAGGTCATACTGGGCATGCTCCTACACATAGAGAATCACGGCCATGTCGGAACCTATATCAGACTATATAACTGTATTGTGCATATATGTCTTTGCATACAGAAAACCATGTACACCTTCACTGTTCCTACACACACATATCAGACAGGATTACCCTCAGCTAGCTGTAAGTGGCCAATACGTGATATATCTGCATCTGTTTCCTGTGATACACAGAGATATATATGAGCAAGATAGAAAAATATGCCAAGCATACACACACATAGACGTGGGGAAGAGAGAGACAGACAGTGATAGAGAGAGAGAGACAGAGAGAGAGAGACTTGGGAAACACAGAGAATGAGTAATACACAGAGATACCCTGAATTGCATATAGATATATCCTGCTGTGGATAGTGGCATGCTGGTCGTAACCAGTTGCACATGCCAGCAAAGGTGAGCTCCGTTGTGTAATAGTACTGAGGTGGGAGTATAATATCATATCACCTTTGTGTGTGTGTGTGTGTGTGTGTGTGTGTGTGTGTGTGTGTGTATGTGTGTGTGTGTGTGTGTGTGTGTGTGTGTGTGTGTGTGTGTCTGTCTGTCTGTTGGATTCCCACTCAGTACACTTCCCATTGCCCAGGTTCACAAAATCTGCTGATGTAATTCACCTTAGAAGTACCATTGGACACCTGCCAGCCCCATAAGGTCTGTAGCCACATGTCATAACTGCATTGCACTGTAGTACAAATAACTAGATAGGTAGAGGTTCTCATCTCAGTCCTGACAAATGTGAGCTTGTGTGTGTGTGTGTGTGTGTGTGTGTGTGTGTGTGTGTGTGTGTGTGTGTGTGTGTGTGTGTGTGTGTGTGTGTGTGTTTGTTAGTATGTGAAACAGTTTAAGGCCATTCCCACCCAGTGTCCTACTTTAGCAGTCCTGCTGATGTTATTCCCCTTAGAAATATCTTTGCACAACCCCACCCCTATAAGCTCCATGGCATGTGCAATGACTATGTAACAGTATAGTACAAATAACTAGATAGGCAGGGGTTCTATTCTCAGTTCTGTCAAATGTGTGTGTGAGTGTGTGTACAAGAGTTTGTAGGGTGAAGTATTTTGAGGACTTACCCACCCACAACACTTTCCAGTGCCCTTCTTTAGCAGTCCTGCTGATGTCAGTCACCTTAGAAGCACCTTTGGCCTCCTGTCAGCCCTATAAGCTCTGTAGTATAGTATACATAACTAGATAGGCAAGGGTTCTAATCTCAGTCCTGGCAAATGTAATTGTGTGTGTGTGTGTGTGTGTGTGTGTGTGTGTGTGTGTGTGTGTGTGTGTGTGTTTGTTTGTTTGTTAGTAGATGAAACAGTTTCAGGCCATTCCCACCCAGTACACTTCCCTGTGCCCTAGTTTAGCAGTCCTGCTGATGTTATTCCCCTTAGAAGTACATTTGCACTGCCCCAGCCCTTTAAACTCCGTGGCACATGTAATAACTATGTAACAGTATAGTACAAATTAATAGATAGGCAGGGGTTCTATTCTCAGTTCTGGCAAATGTGTGTGTGTGTGTGTGTGTGTGTGTGTGTGTGTGTGTGTGTGTGTGTGTGTGTGTGTGTGTGTGTGTGTGTGTGTGTGTTTGTAGGTGAAACAGTTTTAGGCCATTCCCAACCACTACACTTCTTAGTGTCCTACTTTAGCAGTCCTGCTGAAGTCATTGTCATTAGAAGTACCTTTGGACAGCCCTCCATCCTATAAGCTCCATGGTGCATATAATAGCTAAGTAACAGTGTAGTGCAGGTAACTAGATAGTCAGGGGTTCTATTCTAAGGTCTGGTAAGTGTGTATGTTTGTAGGGAAATGTATTTTGATGCCCTTCCCACCCAGTACATTTCACATTGCCAAACTTTACAAGGGCTCTTGATGTAATTCATCTTAGATATACCTTGGGACACTGTTAAAACCTATATGCTCCGTGGTGCATGTAATAACTGCGTAATGCTGTAGTACACATAACTAGTTAGGTATGGGTTCTAAACTCAATACTGGCAGCTCTGATACTGTGTGTGTGTGTGTGTGTGTGTGTGTGTGTGTGTGTGTGTGTGTGTGTGTGTGTGTGTGTGTGTGTGTGTGTGTGTGTGTGTTTGTGTGTGAGAATCATATCCCCTGTGTGTGTGTTTGTGTGAGAATAATATATGCTGGGGGTGTGGGTTATACCATTTTGAGGCATGTAGCACCTATGTCTCAATGCCCTACTTTACAAGGCCTGCTGGTGTCATTCACCTTAGCTGTACCTGTATACACTTGTCAGCCCTCTAAGCTCTGTGCCATGTGCAATAACTGTCTAATACTATAGTGCAAATAAGTAGATAGGTAGGGGTTCTAATCTCAATACTGACAACTGTAGTAGTGTGGGTGAAGTATATCTCCTGTAGCTGTTTTGTGTGTGTAGGTTATACCATTTTAAGGCTTGCTGACCCCCTACCCATGACATTACATTAAAGAGCCTGTTAATGGCATCTGCCTCACATGCACCATGTAACACTATACAGCCATACCCAGTCACCTGTACAGATGTACATGGACTATCCACATGTTTGCAACCTGTATGTAGTCTGTGTCCCCTAACAATAAGCATTCCTGTGATATCTTTGCCAAATATGTCACAGTTACCATGGAGAGACACATGCCAGCATCAGACATCGTACCTGACTGACACATCATGCTGATACAAAGTCTGTCACTCTATCACTTGTCCAGGTTTGTAGGAGCACTATACAAGACCAATCATTATTTCTGGTGGGTTATCCCACCATCCATGAAGGCATTCACAAGATTATTAATTGGAAGAGGTTGTGTATTATGTCCCAGGCATATAATCTATGTGGAGCATGTCATGTGTACGTAGCACTATAGTACATACAAGTGGATAAGTAGGGTAACTAATCTGTCTACTGGCAACTGTTTATGTGCTTCTGTATGCACGGCCCCTGTGGCTGCCTTTACTGTGTGTATGTGATGGCTATACCATTTTGTGTGCCTCTTCTATCCTGTAAGTTCCCCCATTACACAGTTTCTAACAACAAGCCACTGTGGTGCATGTAACGGTCATATCACTGTGTATTGTACATAAATAGATGGGTAGGTCATCTACTCTGAGAAGTGTCACCTCCATGTGCATGTGTGCTACAATGCATGTCCCCATGCAGCAGTGTGTGCATTTGTGTGCCTGATGGCTTTAACATGCTAAGGGCCTCTGAGCCCACCATTGGCAATCCTAACAGCCCCTGCAATTGTCACCCACTTGAATAGTAGTGGCATACACTGCCACACTACATTACCTCTATGCTCTTTGTGTTATGTATCTAGTGCTATCATTCATAACACTGTGCAGGTAGGCTTGTGCTCAGCTCTTCGTCAGCTTCCCCATGTACAGGACAATGACTCTGTGTGCACTACAAGCACGAGCAGCCAGACATGCATATGAGTTAGCAAACACACATGCTGGTGATTGTCAGGTTAGACTAACACAGGATGATCTGTGTCAGGAATACATACCCCAAACATGTCATACACAGTACCAGGCATACCCTCATCAACTGCATGAAGGTTGAGTGGATGGCACAGAAATGGCAGGGGAAACAGGTGCTGATAGCTGAATCTGCTGCAGTTAAAGTAATGGCTAAGCTTGTGAGGGACCTAGTCCCAGTATTCATGTAACCTCCTCTGTATGTGTGAACCTGTGGTCCTACACACCACCCAGGTGATATGTATGGCTGTGTCAAGGGTATGTGTGCGAGGCCACACTGTCTGCCACAACTGTCCCTCACACACTGTTGCATGTAAACACACCTGGTAAACAGGTACATATACAGCTGTACCCTGGCTATGAAAAGGTCACTGTGTTTCCACTCTATCGACTCGTCATTGCTACTATCAGCAGGCCCACAGCCTGCAGACACACAGACACCTGGAACACAAGCTGAATACAGTACATGACACTACAGTCAGTCAGCATTACTAACAGCAATAGTGCAACATGGTTAAAAAGGTACATACATCTCGATGTGTACCCATAACTATTGCCAGCAGACAGCACCTTACACGGCAATAAATTGTTACACTGTAGTATATTCACCCTGTGCATTAGCCCCATATGAGCATATCCCTGCATTGATGGTATGTATAACAGGGTTGTAGCACAAGTATCACCACATGCAAAGGATGTAAAGGATGTGGTGTGGGATTGCCAGAGGCCTGGGCTGGGCCATATGGCTGACATTATGTGTGTGTGTGTGTGTGTGTGTGTGTGTGTGTGTGTGTGTGTGTGTGTGTGTGTGTGTGTGTGTGTGTCTGGAGGAGTGGTGTTCATCTAGACCATGCAGAGGAGCTCTGCATGTCTAGTGGTGACTGGCCCGTGATAGGGATGTGTGAGTGCTGGTCTGCACACCATCAAGCCATGTGGATGTTCAACACATGGTTATGTTGGACAGTCATGGACCATAGATGGCAGGATGTATGGTTCACCATCTCCTGGCTGGGATGCAGGAACTGATTCTGCCAGGAGTCTCACTGGCACCACCTGGCCCAAGGACAGATGCAGTACTACTCCCTGATGGTGACTGCTGTCTGCTGGATCCACATTCCTGAAGGGAATGGCCAGGTCCATGTGCCTATGGCCTGCTCCTGTGTGGTGTGGACAGTACCCTCCCTTCAGTAGTGCTGGTGGTACTGCCAATACAGGACTGTGTATGTGCATGGCCACGTAGGCTCTCAGCTGATCATTTTGCTGACCTATGTCCACCTTACCGATGCCCTACTCCCACCACATGCTCAAGCACAAACACTGTCACGGTCGAGCAGTGACAATGTCTCACCCCACTATTTACCCATGCAATTGGCAAAATGATGTATGGCATCACAAATGCCATGGAGGTCTTCATGCATGGCAGGAAGCATTGCATTCATGACCCTGAGCATCTGTCTGGTGTTGCAGTCAGTACATGCCTGTGCCTCCATGAGGAATAGTAACATGTATCTGGTGACATCTGCTATGGCACTTGCAACAGGGGCTTGATGGGCAGCAGTCCTCCGTCGAACACCCTTGTCCATCTGCCTGTGTGTGACCTTGCCTGCTCTCTGCCTATGGCTGGTGTCTACACTCACACTTGCCATAATCACCACACTAGTCTGTTCCATGCCACCGCCCTCCAATTGTCGGTTATCTGTGGCTGCTGGGGATTGGGTATGTGTGGTCATACTGACTGTGTGCGGGGACATTGTGGGTAAAAGTGAGATACCTACCAAGGGCACAGATTAAGGCCCCAGCAACTCCACCTGTGTCTCACTATGACCACCATCATCATGGGAGACTGCTAAGACACTGACATCAGGTTGTGATGGGGAGAGACACCAACCCCCATGTTTACCTGCGAGGGGAAGACAACATATGTACATTAATACCATGCTGTATTATGTTTGCTGATACACACACACACACACACACGCACACACATGTACACACACACACACACACACACACACACACACACACACACACACACACACACACACACACACACACACACACTCCTGGTAAAGTCTGGCACAGCTTTGCCACCTATGAGCTCTTTAGGCCTGACCTTATGGTAGTTCGGCCTGCCATAATCCATCTCTTTCACATCTGCTGTAAGGCCCTCAACAAAGAGTGACAAATACTACTGTGTGAAGGATCTATTAGCAGAATGGTAAATGTGACTGAGACTATGGCTATTGGAGTGAGCTATATAGTGACACCAAGTGCATCTGCAAGTATTGTAAGAGGTGACTTACTGCGATACAGACCAAATGCAATGACAATGTTTAACAATATGTGATAATAACTGATGGAGGAACAAGGGAACACTCTATCAGCGCAGTACCTACACAGTTCAGGCCCACAGGGATTCATGTTGGCAACATTGCAGGACAGTCTGCAATGCATACAGGTCACATGTAAAGTACTAGGTGCATAGGTTCATAAGATGATACCAGGCTATTGGCCCTGATGCCCTCATAAGCCTAGCCTTTCACCCATGTCCCTTCAAAGCTAGCACCTGTTTCCCCTTTCCATCTGGGACACGTGGGATCCCAGGGGTGTCCTTTCAATTTTCCATGCAGTAATCCATCTTCTTCTTCAAGAGGGCTATACACGTACTATGCTAGACATTGGGAGGGAATGTATTTTACAGACAGTGTATTGTGTGGGAGAATACACCATCCCGCCAACAAGTACTACACATGTCACAGACCAAGTGAGGGTACTTGCGTGTGTGTGTGTGTGTGTGTGTGTGTGTGTGTGTGTGTGTGTGTGTGTGTGTGTGTGTGTGTGTGTAGTGTGAGTGGGGTTTGTCTTATGGATATGCAGAAATGCCATCAAGGCTGGTTTGGAAATGTCCTTGTATGCCAGACACAGGTCACCTATGATCAGTCTACATGAGACTGAGTACATGGAAAGGACTTTCAGCTTATCTGTATAGGATAGGTGTTGCAGACCCTGGATTTGCCTGATCAGGAACCTCTGTGGTCTCAGCAACTGCTGCATTTGCTTAGCAAGGTACATGCCAAAGGAGCCAGTGTACTCAGTAATGTGTCTGATAAGGGTGGAGTACAGGGATGTTGTGGCCTCGTGGTTTCTGGTTGACATACCCATATTTGTGAGGTGGACCATGTAGACAGCCTTCTGTACAATGGTGCCCACATGGTGGTGAAATGTCAGGTTGCTACCAACCTTGGCGCACAAGTCACCTCACACCTGATTGCATGCTCAGTACATTGTTATCACTGTCATAATTAGTGTGGATGACATCTACCACAACAGGGAAAGTGATGCATCTCCTGGCATTCAGTTTGAGGCAATGCTTCTTGCATCAGTCATTAATTTGAGTAATGGCCTCTTGAAGGATGCTCACATCCATAGGGGAATGTCAGACAGTGGCCACCTTGCAATCCTCTGTAAACCTGGTCAGCCACAGACCACTGGTTCTGTCTTGTACCTCAGACATGTATATCTAACACAGTAGAAGCCCCCAGACCCATCCTTGGGGTACAGCACTCTGTAAGAGTCTACTACTAGTGCTGCTTCCACTATTTTGACCAAGAGGGTACTATCATTGAGCCAGTTAGCTACCCATTTGGTGACATACAGTTGATGCCTAGCTATGTAGGCTTATGCATCATGGCTCAAAAAACACAAATAGCAAGCTTCACAAGGCAGAATCCCAGATTTTTTTCTTCACCACTTTATTTGGTACCTCGGCCTTTCGCCTTCAAAGAATAATTACATTCTAGTGCTCCCTTCCTTTATACCCCATTCAATATGCACACATATAATTAATCGATTAACTTTTTAAAAGCATATACATCTTCAATTTCATTTAAATACATTTTTATAAATAACTGCATGTGAACTTCTAATATCAGGTTACTATCATGTGCATCACTCTAGCTATACATTTTAACACACTTTATTTTTTAAATAAATATTAAATACATTATAATGTCAAATTACTACCAATATTCAAACCTCTAGGTTGCAAAGTTTTATAATTAATGATACATCTACATTCTAACCTATCCAATTCATCTTTAAAAATTCCCCCATCTCTAAAAAATGGTCGTGACAAAACACTGTAAAACAGACTAGCATTATTCCCCCCATGTGTGGACCAAAAGTGCTCAGCTACTGGACTAAACATATTTCTATTTTTAATGTCCTTGAGGTGTTCCATAATTCTTACTGTCACCTTTCTCTTAGTTTGACCAATGTACCATTTTTCCCTCTCACATCCACAGCCTATTATATAAACAATACCCTTCGACTTATATGCGTACCCTTCTTTTGCCTTATATAATCTTTCATTAATCTTTGTTCCATCCAGATTTTAACCCTACCACATATACTACAATTTCCACATGGCTACATACCTTTCCTTCCCATCTTTTCAGTCTGCATTCTATCATCACCACTTAATATTTCCTTCAGGTTATGGTATCTACCATAAGAAACAATTATATGTTCCGGAAATAAAGTCCCTGCATTACCATCCTCCTTACCATATACCAACAATTCCTTATTATTTTCTCCATTTTTAAGCTAAAAGGTGAAAATTTTGTAACAAAGAACAAATTTTCCTGTTCCTGTTCTTGATCTACCCTTCTCTGAAAATTCTTCCTATCCACAAAATAACTTTTCCTACTCCACCTAGTTCTGTCTCTTTCTTTTCCTTAACCCAAAATCATTTTTTAGCATCTAAAATAACCTCTTCAGGGTATCCCCTAGATCTTAATCTCAATATCCTGTAAAACATCTAATTTAAACTTTTCCTCAGAAGCATTCAAAAATACCCGCTTCATCTTACCTAAAGGTAATGCTTTCATTAAATGAGGAGGATGCACGCTTCTTGCATGTAAGAAGTTATTTACAGCTGTGACTTTCCTATAAGGCTTGAATTGTATTTGACCTACTTCCGTCACATACAATTCTATGTCTAAATACTTAATATTCCTAGAGTCTACCTCATACACAAATTCCAACCCATGACTGGTTCTATTCATTTCTACCATAAACTCATCAAATTGCCCCTGATCACCCTTACAAATAAATATCAAGTCATCGATAAATCTTCCAAAAAATATCACATTTGCAATAAAGTATTTATTCTGATATACAAATTCCTTTTCAAATTCCCCCATGTATATTATGGCATATGAGGGGGCAAATGCCACTGCCATTGCCATACCTTTTTTCTGCAAAAAACAATTTGCTCCCTCATCTAAAGTAATTATGGGTTAAGCAAAATTCAAGCAGAAATAGCAGAAAGGAACTGTGTGGTCCTTCCCCCATAACTTTGCCAATAGCTTCCAGACTTCTCTTAGTCTCGATGTTAGTATACAAGGATTTTATATCCACTGTAGCCCAAAAATAATCCTCTTTCCACTTTATTTTACTCACTTTATCACATAAATCTTTAGTATTCCTTATATGTGATATCACTCTACTTAAATATTTTTTCAAATGGAAATCCAAAAACCTTCCCACATTCTCCATGTAGGAGCCTATCATCGAGACAATGGGTCTCCCTGAGGGAAATTGTAAATGCTTATGTATTTTGGGTAGTGCAAAGAACACCTAAAGGACATAAAAATAGAAATATGTTTAGTCCAGTAGCTGAGCACTTTTGATCCACACATGGGGGGAATAATGCTAGTCTGTTTTACAGTGTTTTGTCACGACCATTTTTTAGAGATGGGGGAATTTTTAAAGATGAATTGGATAGGTTAGAATGTAGATGTATCATTAATTATAAAACTTTGCAACCTAGAGGTTTGAATATTGATAGTAATTTGACATTGTAATGTATTTAATATTTATGTAAAAAATAAACTGTGTTAAAATGTATAGCTAGAGTGATGCACATGATAGTAACCTGATATTAGAAGTTCAAATGCAGTTATTTATAAGAATGTATTTAAATGAAATTGAATATGTATATGCTTTTAAAAAGTTAATTGATTCATTTGATGTGTGTATATTGAATGGGGTATAAAGGAAGGGAACACTAGAATGTAATTATTCTTTGAAGGTGAAAGGCCGAGGTACCAAATAAAGTGGTGAAGAAAAATCTGTGATTCTGCCTTGTGAAGCTTGTTATTTGTGTTTTTTTGATTTATGAGACTGTGAGCATTTTTCTATTATGTATCATAGGTTCATAGGTTCATAGGTAGATACTAGGCTATCTGCCCTAGGGAATTTATAAGCCTAGCCAGAGTGTATTTGGCCTCCGCCTCCCTATTAGATTAGCCTACTGTGCCTCTGTAAAGTAGGTCACAGAAGGTACCCTTTTAAGATTAGTTTACTGTGCCTCTGTCAAGCAGGGACACAGAAGAGATCTCAGGGGTGAATTTGCGATTTCCCATCCACGTGTCCAGATTTCGCTTGAAGAGGGTGAGCGAGGGGCTATGTCTAACATGAACTGGGATTCTATTCCAGAGTGAGGGGAGCCTCTGGGAAATGAATCTGTCCCTCCAGCATGTCCTATTTATTTTTGTGCTGAGGTTTAGGTCCCTGGACCATGTAGCTCTAAGGGACTTGGATTTTTTGAGGTGGAGCATGTCCATTAATTCTGTACGTCAGGCATAGATCACCTCTGAGTAGGTGGTAAGCAACTGAGTAGAGCTGGAGTTTTTTTAGTCGAGCTGCATAGGACATCTGTTTGTAGCCCATGATCCTCTTGGTGAGGTACTTTTGGGGTCTCTCCAGTTGCTGCAGGTGTCGGGTAAGGTACATCCCAAAAGGGGCATTGTATTAAATTATGGGCCTGATGAGTGACGAGTAGAGGGGCACAATGACCTCTCTTGATCTAGATGCGAACCCTTTCGTGATAAGGTGGGCTATATAGAAGGTCTTTCTAACCACTTTGGCAATGTGATTATCAAAGGAGAGATTACTATCTACGTTGGTCCCCAAATCTCTAATTACTTCTTCCGTACTTAATGAATTACCACCTATGTGGTAATTTGTGGGCACATTGTTTTTCCCAAAGGGGATGACTATGCACTTTTTAGCATTTAGCTTGAGGCCGTGGCTCTGGCACCAAGCATCCATCTCTGTGAGACCCTTTTGGAGGATGTTTGTGTCAGCTGGAGATTCGATTATGGCCCCCAGTTTGCAGTCATCTGCAAATTTTGTCAGCCATAATCCCTCCATGTTAGCCTGAACCTCAGAGAAGTATATACCAAACAAGAGAGGTCTCAGAACTCAGCCCTGTGGGATGCCACTTGTAAATGGTTTGGATTCGGACATGGCACCTGCGATTCTGACAATGTGGGTTCTATCTCTGAGCGAGTTTGCAACCCATCTTGTGATATAGGGGTTGATATTTAAGCTGGTAAGCTTATTTATGATGCCCGAGTGGGGTATTGTGTCGAAGGCTTTTGCGAGGTCCAGGTAGGCTGTGTGGACTACCTTGCCCTCATCTATGGCTTTGGTAACTGTTTCAAAGAAATCAACTAGGTATAAGAGGCAGGATCTGCCCTTAACAAAGCCGAATTGGGTAGGATCCAGTGTCTGGAGGCTCCCAATGTCTTTGTTTATGAGTTCCATGATAATACGCTCCATAGCTTTACAGACCAGACTAATCAGGCTTATGGGGCGATAGTTTCTGGGGTCCATTGTGGCACCACCTTTGTGGAGTGGGACCACTGTAGCTGTACGTCATTCTTTGGGTACATATCCTGTAGTAAGGCGAAGTTTGAACAGTGACTTAATGTGAGGGTTCAGTTCTTCTTGGAGCTCGTGTAAGACACAGCCTGGGACACCGTCCGGTCCCCTAGATGCTGTATTTTTTGCTTTGGAGAGGGAGCTTTCACCTGTGCATCTGTGATGTCAGGGAGTTTACATTCAGTTGGGATAGGCATTTGCTCCTTTTGGGGGGGAGAAGTTTGTGCTGAATCTGTCTGCCAGGATGTTGACTATGTCTGTAGGTTTGGTATATTTTGTACCATTATGCAACAATTCAGAGCATATCTGGGAGTTTCCACCATGTTCCTGACATAACTAAAGAAGTCATTGTGATTATCTTTATTGTCTAGGGCAATTTTTCTTTCGAAACTGGCCTTTGATGAGTTTATGAGGGATCAAAGTTTCTTGCTAATACTGATCAGAGATGCCTTCCCTTTTTGGGATTTTGCTCTGTCATGTAGTAGCTTCCTCCTTCTGTTGTATAGCTTATTTATAGCCGGGGTCCACCAGACTGGTCTCCTGTTTTTGGAGGAGTGAGTCTTGGTTTTATTTGGGATAGCACGATCCATGCATTCCTGGAGGTGCTCATAGAATGCATTTGTAAAGGATTCTGCGGATTGGGCTGTATTATCCTCTGGCCCAGGGGCTTTGAAGGATTTCACCTCAGTCTTGAGAAGTGCAAAGTTGGCTTTTGAGAAATTCTTTACAGTGATTTCCTTGGCTGGGGGTGGGGATGGGATATGGATGTCCAGGGGAAATTTGTTTATGGTCTGATCTTACCAATGAGGGGTTTACATCTGGTGTGGAACATAGAGTCCCCATGTTGGCGATGACCAGGTCCAATATGTTGTTCCCTCTTGTGGGAGTGGTGACCAGTTGTTCCATTGGGTTAGAATTTATAAATTCAAGGAACCGTTGGACGAGGGTGTTTGGGCTTGAGTAGTTTTCCCAGTCAATGTTTGGGTAGTTGAAGTCACCCAATAACATAGTGTTTGGGGAGACCTTCATATTTTCCAGTGTTCCCAGGAATGCCATATGGGGTTCCTGTAATAGGCAGGGTCTTCTGTAGCAGGCTACAAACTGAAAGGCAGTTTTGCCCACTGTTAGTTGCACATGGATGGTTTCCGATGCTTTGTGCAGTGCCACTAACCTGGGGGTGTAGGTATCTTTGATGAATATAGATACTCCCCCTCCTTTTGTGCTTCAGTCCGAGTTTTGGGGCCGAAACGCATGGTATGAGTTATAACCTGGTAGTGCTGGGGTGCTCTCAGGAGCCTTGAACCAGGTTTCTGTTACTGCACAGACATCGATTTTCTCCATACTGAGGAGAGCCTAGAGTGTGTGCATCTTGAGGTTTAGACTTCTGGCATTGAGTAGCATTACCTTTAGTTTTTTTATCCTTGGATTGTTTATGGAGGTGGGTTTGTTCTTTGAGCCTTGCCTAAAAAAGGCACTATGAAGGTGGCAAGAGCCTTGGCCAGTATAAGAAAGCCTAAGGGTGACAGGTGCAAGCCGTCCCTAGCGAAGCAACGTGGCTTGTCGAGCATGTCATCCCGGGCAGACGGACACTGGATCCCCTTTGAATGACACCAGTACTTTAGCCAATTGTTGAAACTGATCATTTTGTCTTTATACTGTGGCATCATTCTTGGTGAGGGCAAGATGCTACTCAAGGTCAGGGTCATACCAGCCTGGGCTACATGGTCAGAGAACTCCTCTATGCCTCTTTTCATGTAGTCCAGAGAGGTACGTCTCAGGTCATTCACACCAGCATGGACAATGACGGAGTCATACTTGTACTTGCTTTGGAGTGACCTGAGTGCTTGCATTATGTGGCGGATCCTGGCACCCGACAGGCAGCTTACAGTGACCTTCTCCTTTTTCAGTCTGGTGAGCAGGACATCAGTGTGCCGGACAATAGAGTCCCCTATAACAAGTGTATTTGGTGTGTTCTTTGGCCTTAAGGGCTGTGACTGTGAGGCACACTGATTCTGTGAGATATGTGATTTGTGGGTATTGTTGAGGGGTGGCTGTTGCTTGGATATCTGCTTAGGAGGTCTTTGCTGTTTAGGCAGATTTTTATTTAGAGCCTCCGAGTATGTTTTTGTGTGTTTATGTGTTGGGTATGCAGATGAAATAGGTCTGTGTGAGACTGGATTTGTGGTGTGGGTGGTTACCTTTTCCTCCTGACTGACTGTGCCAGTCTTGGGTTGAGAGAGCTCTGCCTCCAGTTTGGCTGTGTAACTGCATCTCTCACAAGTATTAGAGTTTGTTGGAAGGAGGAGAGGGTTGTCTGTGTACATAAGGCAATTGTAACATTGTCTCAAAATTCCCAGATTCAACAGCTGGACTGGAGAGTAACCTTGAAACTGACCCTTGGACATACCAGATTAGTATAGGGAACTGGTTTTGTACTGATCAGATTAGGGAAGGGAACTGATTTTTCACTTGATCAGGAAGGACCAATCGGGAGCCTAATACTTATGAAAAGCCAAGGAGGGTGTAGTGCTTTAGATAGTGTTTCCTTATAAGAGCTGAGCAAGTGCAGGACTTTAGATAGAGAATAGAGTGATTACTTTGAGAGTTTGAACAGTTCTAAGGGAAAAAGTGAAGAGCAGACTTTGTGGAGCCTGGAATATTTTAAACCTGTTTAGGCGGTGCTGCCCAACGCTGCTCAGTGCGCAAAACCACGCAAAAAGAGAGTTGTAGGGTTTTAAGAGAGAGAGATCAAGGAGTTTAGAATTGACCCAAAATGGCCAATAAAACTACAGCTTCTAGGTAGTAACCACTCCTCTAGGGACAGGCAGGCTGTTCAGTGTTAACCACTCCCACTGGTGAACACAGTGACTTCCCTTTAGCCCAAGCAAGCACTGGTCTTCTAGAAACTTCCAAACAGTTCAGAACAGCAAATCTGTAACTGAACTTTCTTAACTTTCAGAAAGTGGGAAAAAAGCAAGATTTTTTTTTTCTTTTGTTGTAGTTTAAAGGTAGCAGAGATACACAAGCAGCAAAATAATCACAACAGTGCAATAAATGACCCCATACTTGAGTGCTAGGCCAAAATCAGGTAAAATGCAGTTTTTAGAGAAAAAACGATTTTAAATTAAGTGCAACACAGGAAATGCAGTAAACAGGCTCTAGATGTGTTCCAAGTACTGTTACTGTTACAGATATAAACTTTAGCAAGGCAGAAAATGCCAAAAAGTAGGTGGCAAAGCAGTAAAACTTAACAAAAAATCAGAAGAAAATACTTAAAATCACAAAAGTGGCTCCTTTTCTTCTCTCAGCATTTTCTCCCCTTGGTAGGTGCTTCAGCAACAACTAGCAAGCCTGAAAAGATGCCAAAACCATGAGACAACTGGGTTTTAAGAGAGAGAGATCAAGGAGTTTAGAATTGACCCAAAATGGCCAATAAAACTACAGCTTCTTGGTAGTAAACACTCCTCCAGGGACAGCAGGCTGTTCAGTGTTAACCACTCCCACTGGTGAGCACAGAGACTTCCCTTTAGTCCAAGCAAGCACTGGCCTTCTAGAAACTTCCAAACAGTTCAGAACAGCAAATCTGTAACTGAACTTTCTTAACTTTCAGAAAGTGGGAAAAAAGCAAGACTTTTTTTGTTTTTTTCTTTTTGTTGTAGTTTAAAGGTAGCAGAGATACACAAGCAGCAAAATAATTACAACAGTGCAATAAATGACCCCATACTTGAGTGCTAGGCCAAAATCAGGTAAAATGCAGTTTTTAGAGAAAAAAACGATTTTAAATTAAGTGCAACACAGGAAATGCAGTAAACAGGCTCTAGATGTGTTCCACGTACTGTTACTGTTGCATATATAAACTTTAGCAAGCCAGAAAATGCCAAAAAGTAGGCAGCAAAGCAGTAAAACTTAACAAAAAATCAGAAGAAAATACTTAAAATCACAAAAGTGGCTCCTTTTCTTCTCTCAGCATTTTCTCCCCTTGGTAGGTGCTTCAGCAACAACTAGCAAGCCTGAAAAGATGCCAAAACCATGAGGCAGCCGGGTTTTAAGAGAAAGAGATCAAGGAGCTTAGAATTGGCCCAAAATGGCCAATAAAACTACAACTTCTAGGTATTAACCACTCCTCCAGGGACAGGCAGGCTGTTTGGTGTTAACCACTCCTACTGGTGAACACAAAGACTTCCCCTTAGCCCAAGCAAGCACTGGCCTTCTAGAAACTTCCAAACAGTTCAGAACAGCAAATCTGTAACTAAACTTTCTTAACTTTCAGAAAGTGGGAAAAAAAGCAAGATTTTTTTATTTTTTTTTTCTTTTTGTTGTAGGTTAAAGGTAGCAGAGATTCACAAGCAGCAAAATAATCACAACAGTGCAATAAATGACCCCACACTTGAGTGCTAGGCCAAAATCAGGTAAAATGCAGTTTTTAGAGAAAAAAAACGATTTTAAATTAAGTGCAACACAGGAAATGCAGTAAATAGGCTCTAGATGTGTTCCAAGTACTGTTACTGTTACAGATATAAACTTTAGCAAGCCAGAAAATGCCCAGAAGTAGGCGGCAAATCAGTAAAACTTAACAAAAAAATCAGAAGAAAATACTTAAAATCACAAAAGTGCCTCCTTTTCTTCTCTCAGCATTTTCTCCTCTTGGTAGGTGCTTCAGCAACAACTAGCAAGCCTGAAAAGCTGCCTGGAGTTGACTGTGAGAGACTTGGGCTAGGTGGAGGTAGGCAGTGTGCACCTTCCTCTCCTCATCCTTGTGTTTGTTGACCACATCAGAGTAGTCAATCAGCTTTAACAGGCCTGATCTCCTTTTGACAATACCACACTGTGTGGGCTCAAGCATTTTGAGGTTGCTGATATCTCTGCTTATAAGGTCCTTGATATTGCCTTCCATGCCTTTGCAAATCAGGCTAGTTAGGCTGATGTGCATGATTGGCTGGGTCAGTGGATTGCTCCGCCTTTGTGTATAGGGATAACAGTGGCTGTGCAGATGGGATGACACTGGTGCTCAGGCTTTGGTTGGCTACAGTGTGTAATGGAGCTGAGAGCTCATGCCTGACTTCATGTAGGATGCAGCCAGGGATGGTATCAGGCCTTCAAGACCAATCATTTGCATGCTTAACCTTACAAATGCCCATTATGTCACAGCCATTTTGTATATCAGATTTGTTTAAACAAACTAGGACTGTCAACATGTACAATCTGAATTATAAACATTAAATATAACATAGATGTATAATGACAGCAGTATATTCCCCTACAGCAGTGTTAACAGGTAACAGCTTACATTTGAAGCTAGCTAGAAGTCAACTATATGTGTTAGTGAGTGCAACCTATGCGCTTTAAGTATCATTTGCACCATACATTATTAACAAGCTTCATTAATATTCAACATTTTGGAATCCTATTGGCTTATGACTGCTTAATTTCTAGAAATTTCGCACATTAACCAATAGTCAGCATAACCAGAAGGTACTACGCACAACTACATAATAGGTATCAGTAAATGTGACTCATGCCCAATAACCCAATAACCTCCAGTAGTCTGATACCAAGTTATATGCACCAGTTCTGAAATGTGATTTTGATACATTTACTTGTCATACTCTTACTACCTGTGAGCTGAGTGGGACCTCACTTAACATTTTTCATAAAGTGTTTTTGAACAAAGTTCCTGCTTCAGAAGTGAAGTTGTCAACCACAAGGAGGCTTTGACATGTGCAGGTGCCAAACTGGATGTATTAGAAGACCACCTGGACATGAGCAGAGGATGCAAGCATGCTCTTGGAACTTATAGAGATCTGGAATTGGATTGTAAGGGAGCACCAATAATTGAATGGAATTTTCCAGACTGGCATACAAGTTCATCACCACTACAATGACCTGCTTCAGAAGTACACTTAGGATCTTTGCTGGAGGGTTACAGAAGTCCAACACAAGCCTACAAATGCCTACAGTAAGTTTCATAAGCCACACCTTAACACCTATATCATAACAAAAGTACTTCCTAGCTGTATGTGCTTATGGCTCTGTTGTAAGTTGATTCCATGGGTGTCTTTACTGATAACAGAAATGCTAATGTACTTAACATTTTACATATATAGCTGAGAATGATGTGCCATAAATATTCTTGCTACAAGCAGGGATGAGCAGTTGAACAAGGACATTGGCAACCTCCAAAAGCTTGACCCCACACAGTTTGGTTTTGTCAGAAGGAGATCCTGCTTGTTAAACTGGTTGACTTCTTTGAAACAGTCACCAAAGCCATGGATGAGGGGAAGATGGTGCACACTGCCTATCTTGACCTAGCCAAAGCCTTCAACACTATTCCCTACTTGGGCATAATAGATAAACTCTCCCAGCTAGGCATTAACCCATATGTTACCAGATGGGTAGCTAACTGGCTCACTGATAGAAAACACTCAGTCAAAATAGGGGAAGCCACCTCTAGTAGTAGACCTGTAATGAGCAGTGCACCCCAAGGATCGGTCTTGGGGCTTCTACTGTTTGGGATATACTTTTCTGATGTAAGCGGGTGAAAAACTGAGCGAGGTCCAAGTAATGTTAAAAATTCCCAATTTAATTAGCGCTTTTGGTGAGGTCAGTGTCTCCCCTTCTTCAGATAACAAACAAACTAATTACCAAGCTTTTTATACTAAATTCAAAACAATTAATCTGATTAAGTAAATGTCTCTTAAACTATCCTTAAAGAGACATACATTATAAACCAGTTCTTGTATGCATCAAAAGCCAATATGCAAAAAACACTCATTACTAAGTCGAGATATAAAAATATGTTAATATAAATATAAAATGCCATATTATAAGCTATGCTGATATTATTGATATCATAATACTACAAATTAGATATTGCTCATAATCAAGTTATACATATAAATAAAAACAGAATTACAAGACTGACTCAACAATAAGAAAAACATTTTTCCAAAAAATATTTAACCATCCATTAATATAAATGTAGCTGTTAAAAAACAGCTAATATGTACTACTACTTATCATAAACTTTATTTGTGCCACCATGTAATATATCTACTATAAAATTAATTTATAATTTATGATCTGACAATGTCAGATAACCTTATTGAAAAACATAATATAACAATTGGACAAAATTATTTTAAATCATTTACTAACCCATTAAAATGGAATAACTAACATAATATGTATAAAAATTACTAGCATAATACCCTTAATAATATGTGTTAAAATAAAAAGTTAAAAAATTATTTAATATTAAGGTGAACATGGGACTAACCTCCTTAGAACTAATGCAGTTATATTTAGGTATGTTATATCTTGTGTTTTCACTATAGGGTGTATTGTTTATCTTCTTAAAGCTAGACATTTCAAGATGCTTTTAATAGAAACATATTCATTGAGGCCTGGAAAAGTGTGGGCCACTGTTCTTATTTGCCACATAATCTCATCTGTTTCTAGTTGTAATTGCCAAGGTCCCCCTCTTACATCTACTTGCCTTTGTTGTAGTATAATAAATTTAAACCTATGATCGGGGAACTCAATGATGTGTCTAGCTAATGCATTTGTTGTATCTCTTTTGCTGATGGCATATTGGTGTTCATAGATGCGCTGCTTGATTTTCCTCTCCGTTTTACCAATGTAGAACACAGCACATTGGTCGCAGCACGCTGTATAAACTACTCCCTTAGTTTCACAATTAAATCTACCATTAACATAATATGCCTTCTCTCTGATAGTAATTTTATTATCTGTACATATGTGTTTACATTGCTGGCATGACTGACATTTATGCATTCCATAGTTCCTATTCTGGTTAATACTCCTCTTTCTTTTGAGTAGAGCTTTCAAATTTGTAGCTTTTCTGTATGTTAAATTAGGCTTTTCTCCTAAAATTTTAAATAGCCCACTGTCTTCAATAATGATAGGCCGATTTTTATTTAACATTTCCCTTATTCTAAGATGGTCAAGGGAATAAGTACAGAGGAAACTAGTTTTAAAAGTATGTTCTCTATTGTTTGTACCAATACTAGGTTGGTCTTCTATGTATTCAACATTTTGGACAGAATAGTTCTGTAATAAGGGCTTAAAATGTCCCATACTTCACTTGTAGCTAACTTCTAAAACAATGTTGACTACCATAGGTTCAGGATAACCTCTATTTATGAACATAGCTGTAAGAAGCTTACATTCATCAGTAAAGCCAATATCATCAGATACCATCCTTGCCGCCCTTACCATCTGCCCTTTAACAACTGCTCCTTTTTGATGGTAAGGGTGACTACTAGTAAAATGCAAAAAAGCATTAGAGTAAGTAGGTTTTCTATAAATTTTACTTTTATATCTAGAGTTAGCTGTATCTTTAATCAAGCTAATGTCCAACAAATTAATAATAGTGTCTTCTAAACTATAAGTAAATTCAAAGAAATCGGTCATCTGGGATATGTTAGCAATAAATGTTGGCACTAGAGCTTTTGCCCCCTTCCAAATTAGGAAATTGTCATCTTGGTATCTAGTGTACCAAGAGACATTCTCCTGAAATAAACTGTTAGTAAATAGAAAGGTTTTCTCGCAGTGTGAACATCTACAAATGCAGTGAGCAAACATATAATGGCAAATAATAGTCACTCATTCCTGTTTATGGCATTCCAAGTAGTGCAAGAAAAGGCAATCTGAAAGAAATCCCTGAATTTGAAGAGACTAAACGGATAGCAGATTTGAGGGCTGAGAAAAATCCAGGCTTAAATGAGCTTGTTCTATTAAAGCCGGTACTGAGAAGGCGTTGCTTAAGAAGATGAGTTCCATTGGGCACTCCCACTGTAAATGAAGTTAATGAATGAATTAATGAATGCTTATAAATCTGATGAAGGCCTAAGGCTGAAAGTGCTCATCTTTTTATTCACATTTTAACCTTTTACTTGCTTAATAAAATACTCTGCTGTGGAATCACTTTCTTGTTTTAAAATCCTTACTTTCCTTTGCCTCTTGAAAGTGACATACTGGTCTTAGATTGGTTTGTTTGGATTATCTTATAAAAGCCCTGCCCCTCTACTCAGACTCATACAGACTGCTCAGAAGTGACCTGTGTCTGGCATACAAGACCATCTCAGACTCAACCTTGATGGAGTTGCTGCATATCCGTAAGTCAGACTTCACTCGCACAACCCACACGCAAGGCCTCAACCTGGTCTGTGACACTAATAGAACTTGTTGGCAGGATAGATTTGTGTCCCAAAGACTCCTCCATCTGTGGAATAGATTGCCTCTCGATGTCAAGCAGAGTACCTCTCTAGCCCTCTTTAGGAGGAACCCGGATGACTGGATGGGAAACAGAAAATACACCCCTGGGATCCCACCCGTGTCCCTGCTGGACAGGAGAAACAGGTGCTGACTTTGTGGGAACATGGGCAAAATTCTTGGCTAGACTTATAAGGGTCTCTGGGCCAATAGCCTAGTATCATCCTATCAACCTATGAATGTCAATTATCTCAACTGTTTAAACAGTGCTTAACGATTTCTTATGTTTGGTTTCAAAGTCTATTGCAGGTCATTTTGTAAATATTGCTGTTTATGTAGTTGATATTGAACCTAAGCACTTTAAGCCCTCCATTTTCTTAGCAGGTACACAGTACATCTTTTCTAAATATATAGAGTGGCCATGTTTCACTGACACCTATAGTGCTTAGGTCTTGGTTGACTACTTATTTCTCCATTATCTGTAATGGTTTGATATGCATTGCACAGTATATACCTGTGTGTGTGTGTGAATGCTGAGTAATGCAGGCATACATTATTAGTCTCTACATTATAAAATAGTATGATATGCCATAAATATTCTTACTGCAAGCACTGAGACATATTACTGCTATACTATGGGATATGTCGTAATGCCATAGAAATAATTCTTATGTTATAAGGCATTGTGCTGACTGTTATCTGAAACTGTTCAGGTCAATGTAAATGTCTTAGGAATGCATCTGGGTTTGATTCCTGCTATGGAGTATTTATATATCATTTTTATAATTATATACTGAAGCATAAAGGTGAGGTAATTGCTTGTTCAGATATGCAGTATAGCTTTGTACATACTTAGTAATTACATGGTGCATTAATACCTACAGTGCTTAGGCAATGGATGATGACACATTTCTCCTTTGTCAGCTAGATTCTGGAAACATTCCTTAGTAATCCTGTATGATGGGGTAATTTTTCTGTCAATTTGCTTAACCCGTTAAAAGATAGTCCAATATGAATGTCTCAGGGGGAAATGTGGGTTTGAAACATTGATGTTATTTCTGTATTTCAGCAATGACTAATTAAGAACAGATATGGCAGATACTAGCTTGTTCACTTATGCAGTATAGCTGTTTTAACATAAATATGTAGGAGGTGCATTAACACCTAAAAGTTATTAATTTGTGAATAACTATGAATAGCTACATCATCTGCAAAGATTCTGGAAACAGCCCAGTTCTGTCACTGTGGCTGCATGTGTATCTCATTGTCAATACATATATAAATCAGCTGTACATCCCTATTTGCACAATGTATTTGGTTGTATTTTAGTATTGACTGACTCCTTATATAAATGAAATTGTGATGTATGTTCCAACAGTGATGTATATGTTTTTCTGTCTATATATGTCTGTCAAGTGTATGCATATGTTCTATTGCACTGCCTTAGTGAGCTCTGCATTGCTACAGCTTTTGTTCAGTGCTGTGACCAGTGTGATTACATTCAGTCAGGACTTTATGGTGTTCTGTTTCAAATGTACAGCACATGTTTAAAGTTGGCCTTTTACTTCAATGATACTGATTCATGTTTTTGAATTTTCCTTGAATAATCATACATTTTGGTTAATTAGGCTAAATAAATTCCTGTAATCATGCCCAAGATAGGTTTAAATTGGTGGTCCACCATTTTGTATTCATTACTTTTCACATGTGAAGTATTGACAGTGATACAGCAATGACCCAATGCGCAAAATCTGAACTTGTATGTCATGTCAAGGCTCTAGAACATGTGATGCTCAGCATTGTTTACTGTTAATTTTTAAATATAAAACAATATATAATCAACTGACAGAATCATTTCATGCAAGTAAAACTTATTTTTTTCCTTTTTGCAGGTGATGAGAACAGAGCCAGGAATCATGCAAAGTGCATCCATAGATTTATAGGATGGAGGAGCAGCAGAAGACAAGGTATGTGTTCTAACTGTAAATACTAACTTCCCTAAAAGCAATCGCAGCATTGTTAAACAGCCACTTTTGCTTGCAGAATCAGGCCGACTAATATTAATGCAAAAACAAAACTGTCAAAAGGTTACAAAGTAAAAAACTATCAACATGGAAACCTTTTTCGGACTTGGAGGAATGTAAACCACAGCCAGAACATAGAGTAGAAAACTTTAATCATCACTTCCAAAACATATAAAGCTTAAAAATTTGAGCACTTTCGTTCATGTTAAAAGTCAAACTTCATCAGAAATTTAACAGTTACAAATGATATAAACACCTTTGGATGGTTAAGATTCCTTTTCCCACCCTACCTGTTCCATTTTAGAATGCATTTTACATTTAAATTACCATTTAAACCAGGGGGCATGTCTGCTTGCAGTTTAATTTGCCAAATGAGTTCTTTCACTTTGAGCTGGGGGTTGCAATCTCCCCACAAACTAGAAATTTTTTCTGATACAATAAAGTTGAATTCGTTGCACCAAGTGCTACCCAAATATGCCCAGCTAATGCATTTATAAGGTCACCCTTTCTTAATGCCTGACAGCGTTGCTTAATACGATCACTCAACTTCCTGATGGTTTTCCCTATGCAGAACACATCACATTGAACACAAACAACAAGATAAACTAAATTGGTGGTGTTACAGTCATAGGCTTCTTGAAAGGAAATTCTGAACCTGGGCGATTTCAAAGTAAAAGATGTACCTATGGCTATGTATTTCCAGCATATGCATCTGCCAAAGCAATACACTCCTGGAGTGCAGGTGGAGGTTTTTGTGTTATGGGAGAGCCCACAGTCAAACAGCAACTTGAGAGAATATTAATATATTGATTAACATTAATATTATTAATATTAATATTAATAATATTAATGCAAGACTACCCATAATGCATCTCAAGGTAACTGCAATAATCATTGAAGTCATGTGAATAACATTAAATGTCTTGCACTTTTGAAGAAAAAATAGGGTATGCCTAAGAAAATATAGTATTTTTTAAGCACAACCTAAATGACAGACATATCTGTGTAACTGTCATAGTGCTTCTGCTTGGGTTGTTTCTTGTGCAATGTATTGTGTTCCATTTTTGGAAAAGCAGGTGATGGCAAACTTATACGTCTAGCAGTGGTGCTTACTGACTATTATGCATAGCTTGCTTGTTCTGTTGCTGAATGGGTGTCTTCGGTGTTTATTAGCAGGTTGGCAAATGATTTCTGGCATGTAGTTCTAAAGGAAACAACTGTGATGGATTGTTTAGCACAACATTGGCAACCTTTTTCTACAATTGTTGTACTCACATCCAGTCCTGTTATTATTTCCTATCTGTTAGTTAAATATACACTGATCAGCATTACAGTGTTTTAATTGATCAGGTACATAGATAACAATAAATACAAATGAAAGTAGTGACAGGTATACATTGCCTGGTGATGACACTGTGTGGAATAAACTACATTTGTAGTCATCATTGTGTTTATGAATGTTAAGTTATAAGGAGGTGATGCACTGCATTCTAAGTCTCTGATGGAATGTCAGCCATTAACCATGTTGCATTGCTTACCTAATTTGCATATTGCTATTGATATTTTCATACTTGTTCATCATACTATATATTGTTAAGAAACATCTGTTATTCATGGGATGGCAAAATGACATTTTAGTTGCACATAAATCTCAGTTACACTCAAGCTTAACTCTGCTATGGACACCTCGACTCAATCATATCAGGCATACATACAAATAATTGCCAATGGGCTTGTCTGATAGATTGTATCACTATGTTGTAAGGTACTTGTCAGGGTTTTATATCACAGGCCACACTTGAAATGTTATGCTGTTAGTGTTACTATTAGCTTACAGTGTTGTAATTGTTTTGAATGTAGACACATGCCGTTGTTGCATAATACAATGTCATGCTATTCTTATCTTGCTGAATGATTATATATGTGCTCTGCTTTTGTATATGTTTGTTTTTCAGGAAGACTGATGACTGTTTCATCTTGCACAAGTAATAACAGCATTTTCTCAGGCAAACTGTATATTGTGAGGACATTGTGAGAACACAATGATAAATGTAGTGTGCCACACATGGCCATCTATTGATAATGTCCATACACATTGAAAATAGGACATTGGGAAAGTTGCATGATCCTAACCATACACCTGCTACCCTCAGTTATACAATGTATGTAGACACATTATAGGCCAAATTGTCTGATAAATATGTTTAAATGACACCTGTACTGTATTGTGATATACTGTCAGAAAACATGTCACAGTTGGTGTCATATTTTTGTCATGTTATCAACATAACTTATGTCTTCAACAGTATTCATGTGGCCATTACATGATGTTTTATGGCAGAGATCTATTGCATAAGAATGTATGATTGGCAACATTTTTTTACATTGTTATCTACTGAAATACCTTTACTTACATATGTTGTTACAGCTACATATAGTCATACATTAGTGTGATGTGACATATTGAACCATTTCCACTCATAGATTATGTCAATTTGTTTATATTATGCAGTCCTAAATGTAGGTGAACAGAGTCTATGTATTTTTATTTGGTTTAACCTTGACAGAACATGGGACCCATGCCAGTTCACTGACTGGATAACAAAGGAGACAATTTGTCAGACTTCTGTCTGGTTACTCCAAGTCAGAGGACCAGGAAGAAGACAGAATGAAGGATGATGATGACAAATGACCCAGACATGTACATGCCATTGTTTCTGCTGCTCAACATCAGAGATGTAAACCAGCATGACAGAAAGATGATTTATGGGACCAGATCCAGGAGGCGAAGATGGACATCTTTCAGAAGCAGTTGCCACATCTGATGGGGAACATCTTTCAGGACAATGAGTGGGCCATGTGTGACTCCTTCTGAGAGATCAGCACCGAGCCATTTGTAATGTTCAACCACATCAGGATGGGCCCTCAGGACCAGAATTATTATCAGTGTAATCCAATTGTGCAATGCTGCCACCATGGTGTGTGCCCTTTTACAAAATGTAATGTATAGGCACAATTGTGCATACATAACATTTCAGTCCTTGCCGATGTAATTCCTGTAACATTGTATTGTCATGCTGTCCCACTGGCACAATAGCTTTGTGTGTGTGTCTTACACTGGGACATATTGTGCTATGTTGTATCACAGCCGTGTGAATGCTCTCCATGGTTATTTATCCTCCACGTAATGCATAGACAGTTATTTTTCCATTACTTTATATACAGTTGATGCTATACTTAGCATAATTCTGCCATGCATTGTTTCTCATTCTAAGATATATTTCAGTCTTCTGAAGTAGACCCGTACATGCATGTATGGGATAAGGGATATTATGCTGTATTTTACTGTTTACTTGTTGCACATTACTGTGTTTATGCAGTTTATACACAGACATGTTTACAGCCATCAGCTGTGCTGTCTACCCATGCGATGTACATTAGCCATTCGCTTCAGTGTAGCTTGGGTGGGCTTCCACACCACTTTATATGGTGAACATATGCATGTGCCATATATCCCTTTATATACAGTTGTCCAGCTTTATTTTGTCCCTTTTTCATTTGCTTGCATTTGCTTATTCATGTGGACATCTGTTGTCCACCTCCCTTCCCTGTTTTACCTTTGTCATATATGTTGCAGATATACATAACATATGTTTAATGCCCTCTACATTAGCACTGTTGTCATGTAGTTTCACTGTTAAAATAATACCTTGTGCAACAAATTCACCATTATATCCTTGCAAGGCATATGCAGGCAAGGTCATTTTCCTGTTGTACTTGCATTTTAAGTGCTAGACAGGACTTTTTTTCCTAGGCACAAGCTGGCATTTCTTATCTAATATTATTTATACATAACTTTGCTTTACTGGAAAGGCTCACCCAGACTCTGCCAACTGGCTCACTGATAGAACCCACACTGTGAAAGTAGCAGACTCCAAATCTGACTACTGACCAGTTACAAGTGGTGTCCCATAGGGATTGGTCCTAGGTCCTCTCCTGTTTGGCATCTACTTCTCTGAAGTTCAAGCCAACATAAAGGGACTCTGGCTGACCAAGTTCACAGATGATTGCAAACTGGGAGTCATTACTGATTCTCCAACTGATGTAGACATTCTACAGAAAGGCCTCACTGAGACCGGTGACTGGTGCCAGAACCATGGCCTTAAGCTCAATGCCAAAAAGTGCATTGTCATTCCTTTTGGGAAAAATTCAGTGCCCATGAACTACCACATAGTTGGTAGTCCACTAAGCACCAAAGGTGTGATAAGAGACCTGGGGACACAGGTTGACAGCAACCTCTCCATTGATAACCACATTGCCACTCTACTCAGAAAGTCCTTCTATGTGGCACATCTCATTACAAAAGGTTTCTCATCCAGGAATAAAGAGGTCATAATCCCTCTTTACTCATCCCTCATTAGACCTATTATAGAATACAATGCCTCATTTGGTATGTACCTGACTAGACACCTACAACAACTGGAAAGGCCACAAAAATACCTCACTAAGAGGATCTTAGGCCTTAGACACATGCTCTATATGAACAGACTCAAACAACTCCATCTGTACTCTATCTCTTATCACCTACTTAGAGGCAATCTTTGCTTGACCTACAAAGCCATTTCTGACCCAGAGCTGATAGATATGCAATACATAAAGAAATCCCAATCCCTCCATGCCACATGCTCCAGTGACTTAAACCATATTACCACAATAAACAGAACTTGCTGGAGGGACAGGTTCCTAACCAAGAGACTTCCCATACTCTGGAACAAACATTCGCATCAAGCAGAGCACTTCACTGGCCCTCTTTAAGAGAAATCTTGATGAGTGGATGGGCATAGGAAGTTCACCCCGGGGATCACTTCAGTGGCCTTGCTTGACAGGGGCACTGGGAACTAACTTTGGGCGGCATGATGGCAGGGAATCTTCTTGGGCTAGGCTTATATAGGCTCCAGGGCCATTAGCCTAGTACACACCTATGAACCTATGAACTTACCAGTTATTTTAGGTCATTGCTGTGTGTCTGTGTACTGATTTTGCTTTCTGATTGGATTCTGTTCATCCAATGCAGGTCACACATATATGACAACACAGTTGTGTTGCCTCTGACATGGCATATATCTTTCACATCTCTTTCACATGTGCAATCCATTTCACATTTATTTAGGTTGTGTACACATAGTTGTGTAATACGCAGTCACGTAGTTGGTTTTCTGCAGTGCTACTGCCTGGCATTGTGCTTCTTTGTTTGCCTTTTGCATGATGTGTTGAAGGTTCTTGTCCATCCTCACTTTGTCTTCTATGTCTCCCTGCCTGGACTTGCTCATCCATGCTGTAGCTTTGTTTACTCTTCCACTGATGATAGATTTTATTGGAGTCCATATTCACCGTGTACTGCAATCTCCATTTATTTTAATACAACATACTACCACTGTCAGCCATACTGCTTCAGGACTGACTGTCAGATAATTTACGACACTGCAGAACTATATAATGCCTATGAGCATCTGTATTTCTGCAATGCACCATGGCTAGTATGCATCTCTGCCCTGTTTGTCAATTTTCCTTTTCTCATCTTATACAGTGTGTTGCCTGTGTAATTTTCCTCATCTTAATGTTTTTTTCCAATCTTTGCTTGTCATGTATTGTGATACTAGTTATGTGTTAACCCTCCCATTTTCCCTCCTCCTCTTTCTCTGTCTTTTCTATTAATTCTATTCTCCATAAAACCAAAAAAAAAAAAAAAAAACTTCTCCTTCTGTGAATCCTTTGGATTTTCCTAAGTTGGCTTGTCTCTTCTGAGTCCATCTCCTTTACCCTTACCCTACATCTGCTTTTTTATTTCTCTATTTCCCTGACTGCATGTGTTACTTGTGTTAGCTGCATGGGTCCCAAAACTGTTAGCCATGGTGAAGTGTCCGTGATTGTCAATTGTCTGGACATTTGCAGATTCCATTGGATTCTGTATTTTACAATGAATGTATATGTGTGTGTGTGTGTGTGTGTGTGTGTGTGTGTGTGTGTGTGTGTGTGTGTGTGTGTGTGTGTGTGTGTGTGTGTGTGTGTGTTTGTATATATACATATATATATATATATATATATATATATATATATATATATATATATATATATCAATCTATCTATATATCTATTATATCTATATATCTATATCTATATGTTATCTTTACTGAATGGCTGCAATATCAACACCAAATGATCAGTATATTACACACATTGATACCAAGTATCAATCTCAGGACATGCAAAAACCTTAAAAGAAATTAAAAGGAAAACATATTTTTTTACTGAGGGCAAGGTGACCACATTGTGTCAACTAAACAGATGTTGATAAAAGTGCTGTTCGACAAAAGTAGTGGCTAACACACACACACACACACACACACACACACATATATATATATATATATATATATATATATATATATATATATATATATATGGTTTACTATCAAAAAGTTGAAAATCGGCCTAAATGCCAAGGTGATAGCAGCACTTTTTTGATGCTCTGCCTATAAAGACAATTTCTGACAGGATTTTTGTGTTTTAACCTAAAAAAACTTCGAAGATTTTTCTCACAAGTTATATATTTCTTGATATTGTGGATTATCTACTAAGAAGAAACTCAAGTTTTCAGAGATTTTTATCAAGAAATTTCCTGCCAGAAGTTCTACATCTTAGTGCAACTGGATATAGCCACGAGTCACACAAGATCCTCTCCTCAGGACAGTTCCATGAAAAATGAACTTCACACAATAATTTCCAGTATACAAGACCTCTCTATGAAAATGGATAACCTAGAAAAAATTATGGAGAAGATGAAAAAGGAAAGTAAGAAACAAATATAAGGCTTAAAAGAAATAATTGCTAAACACTCTGATCCACTATTAGCCATAGAAAAATCTGAAAATGAAATTGATGGGAGATAGATGGAAATTACACTTAGATAGAGTAACAATATCAGAATATATGGAGGTCGAGAAAAGATGGAATGAAGTAACATGATCCTGTTCTTAAATGAATGGTTGCCTAAAATACTGAATCTTCCTGAATCCTCATTTGGGATTGAGAGGGCTCATAGGTCTCTTTCCAATTCATCTCTCTCCAATAATCCAGCTACAGTGAGATCTATTATAGTAAAGTTTTTATCAACACAGGACAAAGTACTGAGAACAGCTTGGTCGGGAAATCCAATACAAGTCAATGGAAAAGATATAAGATTTGATACTGACTACACTTCCACTACAATAACAAAAAGAAAAGAATGTGTTCCTTTTATCAAAAATTTCAAAAAGCTGATATAAAAGCTCAAATCTTATTCCCAACAAGAATCAAGATTACCCTCTCGGATGGTCAAAAATATTTAACAACCCTGAAGAAACAGCAGACTTTGTGAAGAAAAACAAACTGTTGGATAAAATAGAAGACATGGCCATCTCATTACCAAGTTTGAAAAGACAAGCTATTACTGGCAAATTATCAACAAATGACAAAATTAATAAAAAACTAAAAGGGAAATAAATCTAATAATTTTCATCTGTAATATGATCCAGCAGACAGAATCTATGTAAGTGTTAAAAAACAAACAAACAAACCTTAAGGTAAATGTAAAAGTCTTCTTCTTATATATATGTTTTTTTCTCTCTTACTGGTAATTACAAATTTATATGAACAAGTTGACTTAAACCGCATCTAGCTTCCCAACACTTGGTTAGAAGCATATATACTTACACAGCACTGAAGTAGTGCTGAAAGCTTTATATATATATTCATTATGCCTTTAACTTGATTAAAATTTTATGAAGAAATACGGTATATAATATTCTGGAAGCATAATCCCCTCATAATATAATTACTATTGAGAGGTGAAAGCAATACTTTATATTCCCTAACCAATAGCTTCGTGCACCTCTGGTTAAAAAAAAAGGGGGGGGTGGGGCAGTAAAAATGTAGTTGTCAACAAGTAGACTTATTTTTATTATATTGTACTGAAATTGAGAGTAGAAATGTAGAGGCATTGATGTTTTATGTTTATAACTGATTTGCTATGTTTAAAGAGCATAGTGTCTTCATAGTGCCTCTATAAATGCATTTGGTGCTGTTGGCATGGCTGTGGTTGGTGCCATTAACATAACAGTTTCCTTTTTGCCATAATCATGATGGTTGTGTATGTTCAGTCCTTTTTTTTTCTTCTCTAGATGTAAGAATTTTGCTAACATTGCACTCGAGACACTTCTTACTGCCAGAATGTTCAACAGCTTCACTTTCTCAGAGTCTCAAGCGCAGTGCAGCTGTTTTTTTTTTTTTTTTTTTTTTTGTACACAGCATCTTTCATTTTAATCTACAGTGCAAAGGAATGGACAGTGTGACCTTTGAACTTTGTCACCACTCAGTGATGCTATGCAATGGAAAAGAGATCAGAATCTTGTAGCCACGCTTCATAATAGACTGTACGAGTCTATTTAGACTTCAGGAATGCAAACCCATATGAAAATGAGCAGAAAAAGGTACTGAAAATGATTTTTACTACAAGTTTAACTGGTAATATCTAAAAGGTCATCCTGAATACGAAAATTACATGATTGGATAACCAGACAGATGTAATGTATATAGCTGTATATGAGCTTATAATGATTAAACTGTCATGGCAAACTTAAATTAAACTAATAGCAGCAAAAAGAAACATTGCTATACGCATGGTTTATAGGCTTATGCTATGATTTGAAAAAGCATAAAATGGCACTTATATGTTTAGAAATGTATGTATGTGATGTTTTAATCAACTATATAGTAACTCAGTGGATATATGATAATTTGCAAATTCAGATAAAAGAAGTTACACATATACAATTTCTTGAAGGCATGTGCACTAATATAGACAGGCTAAAGTATCTATACATATATATATATATATATATATATATATATATATATGTTTTTTTCTCTCCCTTGAGGGAGAGGAAGAATGGAAAGGAGCAGGAGTCATTCAATAACTCAACTCATATAAATAATATGCAAAGCTAACTAAGCAAACTTTTTGATCTATATATGGTACATATAAAGTAATGAGATATGATGCGGGAAATTTAGAATAAAACTTACACAAATGAATGGTATGATATGAAAAGGTTCAGAGTTATTAGAAGTGTTTTTTCGAAACTCATAATTACTGAATTACTGTCCTCTGTCATAATATGCTTAACAAAGTTGATATGAAAAGTTTTGGCAAACATATGACCCTCACAATATTCACTTGAAATGTGTGTTAAATGCTAGCTCAGTTAAAACCAGGAGGTCATTATGTTTACTACACTCTATTGTAAGAACATTTTATCAGTTGCAATAGCAAATATAGATTGTCTGATATAAATGTGCTATTTAGTCAGCTAGAATATCTAATATAAAATAAGTACAATGTTTTGTTTATTCCATTAGCAATAATAAGAAACAAATGTTCTATTACCCAAATACCTAAAGCCTTTACCATTTGAAATAGAGTGGCTTGTGATATTGTTATTAACTACTACATTTTCTATTCATATTTGTCTATCTGAGATAATCTCTATTTAGTTTAATGATATTATAAAAGATAGACTAATTGTTTTATACAACTTAGGAGAGATATTATCTTCTGTTGTATATTGTATTATTGGTTAAACCAAGGCAGAAGCATTGGACTGATACAGTCTAATGATTGTAAGACGGAAGAAGGTGGTTTTGATGATTTGTTCATCAAGCCAGGAATATTATATTCCATGTTTGGAGTTATATATAGTTTTTGAATATATATTAGTTATGTTTAAAGTAAAATTTTTGTCCATGACAGAATTCATAACACAAAATTGTGTCTATAAATATGTCTTCATATACATGTGTTTCACATAATGTCAATGGCCTTAATAATAATATAAAGAGAGGATGTTTAAGTAAGTATTCAAAAGCAAACAAAGTGGGCATTGCCTTTATACTAGAAACTCATATAACAGAAAAATGTTTGAACTGAATGTCTTTTAATAGATACTCAGTACTTGTAGAATCTCATTACCAGACCAAGAAAAGGGGCACTATGATCTTGTGGAAAAAAATCTTTGCCTGTGCCAAAAATGATTGATTCATATTTGGACAAAAAGGTATGCTGAGTATGGCAACATTGGAGATAAATAGAAAGTATAGCATTCTAAATAACATATATTGGATATCTAGTATCGGAGCAGAAACAGCAAATAAATAATTAGAATTAATCTCAATTAAAGCTAAAGCAGATACCATATGTGCAGGAGACTTTAATTGCATCCTTTCTAAGAATAACACTACTAAAATGGTAATTTTAGAATGTCTGCCCCAGCCAAAAAGCCAAGCAATTTTATTAGCATTTCAAATATGAGAGACATTTATGATATAAGAGAATCAGAATCCCTCAAATACATGCATTATTCGTATAGGTTCGGTACGCAAACAACTATTGATAAGATATTTGTTACTGATAATTTAATATCCAAAATACAAGAAGTTTTAATTAGCTCGTGTCCACTATCTGACAACACTATTTTCTTTAAAGTAAACATAACACCAAGAGACCTGATTTTTTGGCAGACAATACCTGCATATATTGCTAAACTAAAGGATTTTAGAGAATGGCTGTTAAAAGAAATGAAATCATTTCTTGATGTTAATGATAATAATGGGACTTCTAGGATTATTCTTTGGGATACATTAAAATCATATTTATATGGTAAAATTAAAAGTTGGTATTTAAACAAAAGGAAGGAATGGGACAAGGAGTTAAAAAATACAATCAAAAATTGATATACCAAAAAAGAACTTAGTTACTAAAGACATAACTAAAATTTCAGAACTAAAACAAATAAATCTAACATACACAGAAATTTTAAATTACAAAGTAGCCATAAACCTAGAGAGAATAAAGTTACAAACCTATTCAACTAACCCTAAAAAGATGCACAGATTAGCAATAAAATCCAAAAGCTTAACAAACCCTAATCATATTAAAGAAATTCAACATAATTCCAAGAATAAACCTAAACATATAACTGATTTAAAAGAAGTATTAGAGGCTTTTAGAACATACAATGAGACACTGAATAACACCAATCTAAATAATATTGATAATACCCCGAAGGACAAGTTCTTGAAAGACAAAATAAATAAAAAAATTAACAAAGGAACAAAATACTAGATTATTTAAATCAATATCACTAAAGGAACGTAAGGAAAGAATACAAAACATTAAAAACAATAAGGCTCCAGGTCTTGATGGATTAATAGGAGGTATATACAAGATACTTCCAGATGAAACTCTAATGATTTTAATTGAAGCTTTTGAAGAATTCAGAAAGAATGACAATGTATTTCCTTCATGGAAATATGCCATGATATCACCTATCCTAAAGCATGACAAAGACCCTGAACTAGTGGCTTCTTATCACCCTATCTCTCTTCTGAATGTGGACTATAAAATATTCACATTGATTTTAGCAAACAGATTAAACCACTTCATGTCAAAATGAACAGCAGATGATCAAACAGGATTTATTTTACATAGAAAAGTCCAATATAATGTCATTAGACTTCTAACCTTAATATACTATGCAAATAAAAAAAAGGAATTATCAATTATCAGCTTACAGCTAGATAAAGTTTTTGCTTCTATAAATTGGTCATGTTTATTTAAAGTATTATAAATGTATAATTTTTCCTTTGATTTTATAAAGCTGTTAAACAAATTATATACTACTTACATATCATATATAAAAATTGTAGCTTTTTTTATCAGGACCACTTAAAATACTGAAAGACACCAAGCAAGGCTCTCCATTGTCACCTTTATTATTTGCCCTATCAGTGGAACAATTAGCTAATTAGATAAGAACTAATGACAATATAAGTAGTTTTCCAATTAACCAAAACTATGGTTCCAAAATACAGCTTTTTGCTGATGATAGCTTACTAACAATTTGGAAATATAGATTATTCAATAGAACACATTATAAAATCATTACATACATTTGAAAAGATTTCAGGCTTAAATTTTAATCATAACAAAACTGAAAATATTTTGCTGAACATCCATCCTGGAAAAATATGAAAACTTTAATTGGGCGAATACTATGTTTAAGTATTTAGGGGCATATATAAAATCAAATTGGAAGGATAATATAAAATAAATTATACAGCTCTAATAAATACTGTTAAGGGACACCTGGAAAAATGGAATAAAATGTTCTTTATCATGGAAGAAATGTTAGCCTTATTTAAAATGATTATATTACCTAAAATCCTGTATATCTTTCAAACTATAATAGCACATCCTTCCAAAAATTAATGAAGCAACTCAACTATTTATTTGTTAAATTTCTATGGTTTCCACAAAAGCCAAGAATGAGTCAGATATGGCATTATAGAAACTGGGAAGAAGGCGGAATAACTTTTCCACACTTTGAACTATATTCAGAATCAACCATCCTCAGTATCATAAGTCAATGGCTAAATCATAAATATACATCTAATTGGAAAAACTTACATAAAACAATTTTAGTATCTATTAGTGGGGAAACAATAAACAATGACATATTTACATAAACAGAAAAAATGTATCTAGTCATAAAAACTTCTATTATAATACAAATAAAAAAGAAAATTTCTCTCCCTTTGTTAACTACATAGCAAGGCATTTTAAACAAATAATGAACAAAGATGGTAAGATGAGAAACTTTATATTTTTAATGTTTCCTATAATATTTACAAACAAATGTTTGAACTCTTTAACATGAAAAAAGAATAGAAGAAATGAAAGGAAATGAGTTGGTATTTTGGCATCAATTCCTTGCTACCAGGACACTTCACTTATAGCAAGATATAACATAAACCAAAACAATTGGCTAAACATACAAATATTTAGATAGTATATAGTAAATTAATTCAAAGTATGTCAAATAGTGAAATCCACACTTAGACTTAAAATCATATCTCTTTTCTGTGAAATTAATACATTATGTAATAACAATGGGTTTTCATTGTCAAGAGTAGACAAGACACTATGATTCATAGGTAGGTACTAGGCTATCGGCCCTGGGGCCTATACAAGCCCAGCCAAAAAGGTACTCTGGCTTTTGCCACCTAAGAAAATTATTTTCCTGTGCCATTGTCAAGCAGAGCCACAGAAGTGATCCCTTGGGTGAATTTCTTATTTCCCATCCAATCATCAAGATTTTTTTGAAGAGTGCTAATGAGGAGCTTTGTTTGCTATAGATAGGTAGTTTATTCCAGAGTATAGGAAGTCTCTGGGCCAGGAATCTATCCATCCGGCATGTTCTGTTTATTGTGGTGACAAGGTTTAGATCCCTAGAGCGTATAGCTCGGAGGGATTGGGATTTCTTTAAGTGGAGCATGTCCAACAGCTCTGGGTTTGACATAGCTTTGTATGTTAGGCAGAGATCACCTTTGAGTAAGCGATATGCGACAGAGTAAAGCTGGAGTTTTTTGAGATCGTCTGCATAGGGCATCTGTTTGAGGCCTGTAATCCTCTTTGTGAGGTATTTCTGTGGCCTTTCCAGTTGTTGTAGATGTCTTGTGAGGTACATACCAAAAGGGGCGTTGTACTCTATAATGGGTCTAATGAGTGATGAGTAGAGGGGAACAATGACCTCTTTTTTTATGGATGAGAAACATTTTGTGATGAGGTGTGCCACGTAGAAGGATTTCCTGACTACTGTGGCAATGTGATTATCAAAGGAGAGACTACTGTCCACCTGTGTCCCAAGGTCTCTAATCACACTTTCGGTGTTAATTATACTACCGCCTATGTTGTAGTTCATGGGTACAGAGGTTTTACCAAAGGGGATGACAATCCCCTTTTTGGCATTGCGCTTGAGGTCATGGCTTAGAAACCAGGCATCTGTCTCAGTGAGGCCCTTTTGTAGGATGTCCACATTGTTAGGAGTTTCAATTATGGCTCCTAGTTTGCAGTCATCTGTGAACTTCATTAGCCAAAGACCTTCTGTGTTAGCCTGTACTTCCGAGAAGTAGATACCAAACAGGAGAGGACCCAGGACTGAACCCTGTGATACTCCACTTGTCACTGGTCTGAAGTCGGATTTGGAGTCTGCTACTTTCACAGTGTGGTTCACAGTGTGGGTTCTGTCAGTGAGCCAGTTGGCAACCCATCTTGTGACATAGGGATTTATACCTAGTTTAGTGAGTTTATCTATAATTCCAGAGTGGGGGATGGTGTCAAAAGCCTTGGCAAGATCTAGGTAAGCTGTGTGAACCACCTTACCCTCATCTATGGCTTTGGTGACTGCTTCAAAGAAGTCTATCAGGTTTAGGAGACATGATTTGCTTTTTACAAACCTGAACTGGGTGGGGTCCAGTGTTTGGAGATTACCAATATCTTTGTTTATAAGTTCCATGATGATATGTTCCTTGGCCTTGCAGACTAGGCTTGTCATGCTAATGGGGCGGTAGTTCCCGGGGTCCGTGATGGCTTCTCTCTTGTGAAGTGGGATAACCGTCGCTGTGCACCATTCAGCAGACATAAAGCCTGAGGTGAGGCTATGCTTGAACATGGTACTTAGGTGGGGTGCCAGTTTGTTCTGTGGTTCATGTAGAACGCAGCCTGGGATGTTGTCTGGTCCCATGGATGCTGTGTTCTTGGCTTTGGAGAGTGTGTTTTTGACCTGTGCAGCAGTAATTACAGGAACTTTGCATTTTTCCGGTATAGACAATAACAAAACACGTGCAACACATAGCTCACAAAGCCAGTGTACCGAACAGTCAGAGCCCTTAAGGCTAAACAACACACCTGATACACTTGTAATAGGTGACTCTATCGTCAGGCACACTGACGTCCCGCTCACCAGGCTGAACAAGGAGAAGGTCACGGTGAGCTGCCTGTCAGGTGCTAGGATCCGACACATAACACAAGCACTCAGGTCACTCCAAGGCAAGTACAAATATGACTCAGTCATTGTCCATGCTGGTGTGAATGACCTGAGATGTATCTCCTTAGACTACATAAAAAGAGACAGAGGAGCTCTCTGAGCATGTGGCCCAGGCCGGTATGACCCTGACCTTGAGTAGCATCTTACCCTCACCAAGAATGATGCCACAATATGAAGACAAGATGATCAATTTCAACAATTGACTTAAGTATTGGTGTCATTCAAAAGGGGATCCAATGCCTGTCAGCCTGGGATGACATGCTCGACAAGCCACGATGCTTCGCTAGGGACGGCTTGCACCTCTCACCCCTGGGCTTTCGGATATTGGCAAAGGCTCTTGCTACCCCCATAGTGCCTTTTTTAGGCAAGGCTCAAAAGACAAACCCACCTCCATAGGTATCACAAGGGATAAGAAACTAAGAGTAATTCTACTCTACGCCAGAAGTCTAAACCTCAAGATGCATGCACTCGAAACTCTCCTTAGCATGGAGAACATCGATATCTGTGCAGTAACAGAAACCTGGTTCAAGGCTCCCGAGAGCACCCCAGCACTACCAGGTTATACCTCATACCATACTTTTCAGCCCCAAAACTTGGACCGACCCACAAAAGGAGGGGGAGTATGAATATTCATCAAAGATACCCACACCTCCAGGTTGGTGGCACAGCATGAAGCATTAGAGACTATCCATGTGCAACTAACAGTGGGTAAAACTGCCTTCCAGTTTATAGCCTGCTACAGACCTCCCTCCCTAACCCAGGAACCCCACTCAGCCTTCCTGAGAACACTGGAAAATATAAAGGTCTCTCCAAACACCATTATAGTGGGCGACTTCAACTACCCAAACATAGACTGGGAGCATTACTCTAGCTCCAACACCCTAGCCCAAAGGTTCCTAGAATTTATAAACTCAAATGCTTTGGAACAACTTGTTACCACTCCCACAGGAGGGGAAAACATACTGGACCTGATCATCACCAACATGGGGACTCTATGCTCCAGACCAGAAGTGTATCCCTCACTGGTAAGATCAGACCATAAACTAATCTCACTGGATATTCACATCCCGACGCCACCCCCTGCCCAGAAAACCACAGTGAAAAACTTCTCTAAAGCAAATTTCACACTCCTCAAAACCGAGGTGGAATCCTTCAAAGCCCCTGGGCCTGTGGAAAATATGGCCCAGACCGCAGAATCCTTTATAAACGCATTCTATGAACACCTTCAGGAATGTATGGATCATGCAATCCCAAATAAAACCAAGACCCAATCCTCCAAAGGCAGACGTCCTGTCTGGTGGACCTCAGCCATAAACAAACTATACATTAGAAGGAGAAAGCTACTAAATGATAGAGCAAAATTCCAAAAAGGGAAGGCATCTCTGATCAGTATTAGCAAAAAACTACGGGCACTCATAAAATTATCTAAGGCCAGCTTCGAGAGAAAAATTGCACAGGACACTAAGGATAATCACAAGGCTTTCTTTAGTTATGTTAGGAACCTGGGTGGTAATTCCCAGATATGCTCAGAATTAGTCCAAAATGACAAAAAATACACCAAACCCACAGACATTGCCAACATCCTAGCTGACAGGTTCAGCAAACTTCTCCCACCAAAAGGGCAAATATCTATCCCAGCAGAGTGCTGCCCCTGACATCTCAGATGCTCAGGTAAGAGCCGCCCTCTCCAAAGCAAAAAACACAGCATCAATGGGACCAGACGGTGTCCCAGGCTGCATCCTACATGAACTCCAAGAAGAGCTAAACCCAAACATAAAACTACTGTTCAATCTCAGCCTTACTACAGGATATGTACCCAAAGAGTGGCGTACAGCAACTGTGGTCCCTCTCCACAAAGGTGGTGCCTCAACGGATCCTGGAAACTATTGCCCCATAAGCCTGACTAGCTTGGTCTGCAAAGCTATAGAAAGGATCATCATGGACCTCATAAATAAAGATATTGGGAACCTACAGACACTGGATCCTACCCAGTTCGGCTTTGTTAAGGGCAGATCCTGCCTCTTAAACCTGGTTGATTTCTTTGAAACAGTCACCAAGGCCATTGACGAGGGGAAGGTGGTCCACACAGCCTACCTGGACCTCGCAAAAGCCTTCGATACAATACCCCACTCGGGCATTATAGATAAGCTCACCAGCTTAAATATAAACCCCTATGTCACTAGATGGGTTGCAAACTGGCTCAAGGACAGAACCCACATGGTTAGAATTACTGGAGCCATGTCAGACTCCAAACCAGTTACAAGTGGCGTCCCACAAGGCTCAGTCCTGGGACCTCTCTTGTTCGGTATATATTTCTCGGAGGTACAGGCCAACACGGAAGGACTGTGGCTGACCAAGTTCGCAGATGACTGCAAACTGGGCTCCATAATCGACTCTCCAGCCGACACAAGCATCTTCCTAAAGGGCCTCATAGAAACAGACAACTGGTGCCAGAGCCATGGCCTCAAGCTAAACGCCAAAAAGTGTATAGTCATCCCCTTTGGCAAAAACAAAGTGCCCACAAATTACCACATAGGTGGTAATCCATTAAGTACAAAAGAAGTAATTAGGGACATGGGGACCAAAGTTGATAGCAATCTCTCATTTGACAACCACGTGGCCAAAGTGGTTAGAAAAACATTTTATATAGCCCACCTAATCATGAAGGGATTCACATCTAGATCAGGGGAGGTCATCGTGCCTCTTTACTCATCCCTCATCAGGCCCATAATTGAGTACAATGCCCCTTTTGGGATGTACCTTACCAGACACCTGCAGCAA
Source organism: Protopterus annectens (assembly GCF_019279795.1). Taxonomy (NCBI): domain Eukaryota; kingdom Metazoa; phylum Chordata; order Ceratodontiformes; family Protopteridae; genus Protopterus; species Protopterus annectens. Next base: position 121,293,727 of record NC_056748.1, on the reverse strand, counting down.
CTGGAAAGACCCCAAAAGTACCTCACCAAGAGGATCAAAGGGCTCAAACAGATGTCATATGCTGCCCGGTTAAAGAAACTCCAGCTCTACTCAGTGGCATACCGCCTGTTCAGAGGCGATTTGTGCCTGATGTACAAAGCCATGTCCAACCCAGAATTAATGGACATGCTGCACCTCAGAAAATCCAAATCCCATCGAGCTACATGCTCGGGAGACTTGAATCTCAGCACCGAAATAAATAGGACATGCTGGAGGGATAGATTCATAACCCAGAGGCTCCCTTCACTCTGGAATAAAATCCCAGTCCAGGTTAGGCAGAGTCCCTCATTGACTCTCTTCAAGAGGAATATTGATGAGTGGATGGGAGATCGTAGGTTTACCCCGGGTATCACTTCTGTGTCACTGTTAGACAGAGGCACAGTATACTAACCTCAAAAAAGGGCATAGCAAAATTAATTTAAAATGGGTGGCGAAAGCCAAACACATTCTGGCTAGGCTTATAAATGCCCTAGGGCAGAAAGCCTTGTATGAACCTATGAACCTATAGAGATGGGCTCTTTAGGGGGTGAGAGGGGGGTAAAGTTAGCACTGAACCTATCTACCAGGATGTTGGCAACATCAGTTGGGTCTGCATACTTAGTGCCATTGTGCTATAACTCAGAGCAGATCTAAATGTTGCCATTGAGATTATTGACATAGTTATAGAATACTTTTTGGTTGTCTTTAGAATCAGTGGCGATTTTGTTTTCATAACTAGCTTTGGAGGTTTTATCAGAGATTGCAGCTTCTTATTGAGGCTGACCAGGGAGCTCCTCCACTCATGGGATTTTACTCTCTTTTGCAACAGTTTCTTCCTTCTGTTGTACAGTTTGTTTATGGCAGGAGCTGACTTACAAATCCCAGATGAACCCCTATGGAAGTACACAGAAAAAGTTAATAAATTCAGATTTTCAGAAAATGAGAAAACATTAATACTTAAGTCAGTTAGTAACACCCATCATCTCCCGTTTGGAAAATCTACACTTGGATGTTTATTAACAGAAGCTTCTTTACTCCTCATAAAGTGGCATTGGTATCGGGAAATGAAATATCTGAATGTTGGAAATGTGAAGAAGCAGTGTGTGCAGATTGGGCGCATATGTTTATAGAGCATAAAACTGCATTTCCATTCTTGTTGGAATTTCAATCGTTTATAAAAGCATTGTGGTTGGATAAATGTGAAGTGACTGACTCACTGTTATTATTTAATGTACTGATACCAGCGTATATTCCAGGAACACAAGTGCACCTTCCCTGGTACATCCTTGCAATAGCAAGAAAACTCATTACCTCAAATTCTAAAAGTGAAAAAATTATATCAGTTGTGGAATTTATTTCAGTAATCAAAATTGTATCGGAGGATGGCCTAATGGTTAAGGTGTTTGCCTGACAAACACAATGTGCAGGGTTTGAGTCTTACAAGAGACAATTGGCTAGGCTTAAAATGGCTCGCAAGGGCAGTTAGCTTAGTACTAATCTATGAACCTAGAGAATTGTTGACTATAACCTCAAGAGTGACACATAAACAACTGGCTTAGTTAAAACTTAAAAAACTGTTAGATAAAATGTGAGTATATTAACAAAAGCATATATGTTATGGACATTGTATAGAGTTATGTTTATTTTACATTGTTTAATAGATTTTTGTTATACTTGTATTAATAAAATTAATAAAAATTATGTAAAAAAAAGTTGAAAATCAAAAAAAAAAATCTACTTACTTGATTAAACTGACATTCTGAATTCAGCAATGTCACTTTTACGGAATGGCAAAAAATCATCACCGCAACTTTCACATTCAACCAAATTTGGAATGTCAGGAGGTGATGTCAGACCCTCATGCATTTGTGCTGAAGCTGCCATCAAAATTGTACATCTACAGCACGTGTTTACAAGTTTTGCAGGGGGCAAGCCCCCTGCACCCCTCATGTGGGCCTGCAAATTATATATTCCAACTCTGAGATCGCACTACAGTGAGGAAAGGGGTAGATGTCCCGATCCCTACTGTAGTGTGATCTGTTATCAGAACGTCGAATGCACATTAGCAAATATACACTGCCATTTGCTAATGTGCATTTGAACATTACATTACGGAAACTAGAAAAGATGCATTCATCCATTCCAGTTTTGGGTAAGTGCCATTCCACATTTTGATAATAAACCTATATATCCGTATATCTATCTATCTATATATATATATATATATATATATATATATATATATATATATATCTATATCTATAAATATATATGTATATATATATATATATATATATATATATATATATATATTTATACAGAGAGGGAGAGAGAGAGAGATATCTGCATAAATGTTACAACAAAAAACATAATTGTTACATGACCTCTGTAGATGCTTGTAAATATTTTTCAGCTGGTGGATGGATTGCTGCAGCTTTGTCTTCTTTACTGATTTTATGTTATTTGCATTGAGCATGTATAATTTCAATTGACGGATATTGATAATGCACAGCCCAGTTTATGAAGCACTTGTCAGGACATGTACAGATTTGCCATACATGCTTGTGAGTGAACTGATCTTGCTGGATATATTTGTTTTACACTGAGTTGTTCTATGTACACTAAGGCATATTGGCATATTACTTGATTATTTGCAACTTTTCTGTGGAACTTAATGAAATGCACCAGATTCCACGAACTTTATGGAATCCACATATATATATATATATATATATATATATATATATATATATATATATATATATATATATATGTGTGTGTGTGTGTGTGTGTGTGTGTGTGTATCTATCTATATATGTATATATCTTTTTTTTTAACATATTCTTTGCATCCTTTGATAAGGGACGTTTGCAACTTGAAAGATGAATAAAAGTTGTGTTTTATGTGTTTTTCGGTGTCCATTGTCATGAACCACTGCAATATTTCACAATAAGTCACATTCCAGTGTGGATAAGGCAGGGTGTACTTATAACCGGTAAAGTCCAGTCATTCGGGCAAAGCTTGAGTGATCAAATAAAACCTTCTGTGGGAAATCTTGCATTACCTATAGCTGCAAGTGATTCATTATGATTATAGAAGGAAATGATTTGTAAATGGACTGAAAAGTTTTCTGGGAATCTGAAGCTCTAAAGTACAGTCTCCTTATTTTAATTTAATTTTTTTTTTATTTTAGTACCAGAGCCAAATTAAAAAAAATGTTTTCTGTACAAAAATAAATTACATTGTCATAATCAGCTACCTGCTACCCTGCTATAAATTACAGCACATTATTCAGACATAACATTCAAATATTTCCACAGGTTCAGAGGTTCTGAGGTCAACCTTATGACCTGCTCGTCTCCAGGAAACGTTTGTTTGCAGCAATTCCATATTAGTACTTTCTTCTTCCTATACAAATATAGATATAGATGTTAAGAAAGTTAATGATGAATGTGAATGATGACATGATTGTGAATGGACAGAAATGTCATGACCTTTGAAGATTTTGTACAATGTATTGTGCTTCTCTCAATTACTAATATTGATTTTTATTATTAAATTCCACAAGCTAGTGTTAACTCATTTAGTGGTATGTTCCAAGTATAGATTTTCAGAAATGACCAAATCATCAAATATTGCCCTTTGCCTAAAGAGTAGTCAGATACCAACTGTATGTAGCCTATGAGAAAAAGAATATAAAGACAGTTTCTCATGCCTTTCTGAATGGTTTGTTTCCATCTTTGTGATGCATCTAGATCTAGTGATCTATCTGAAAGCTACAAATTTCTATACTGCATTCAATACTGTCTGAGATCGGTGAGGCATTCAGTGGTACAATGACCATCTTAGGGTGATTAGAGACAACCTTTTGAATTAAATGACCTACAAATATGCTCTTCGAACTTGTTGATACACACTTATCAAAGTTTCAATTGTTGTCCACCATTGTCCCATAATCTTCAATGAGGGTATTATCTTTTATGTCTTGAACATTTATTTTGGTATCACAATTGATGTGTTTTTTGGAAATTGTTATGTTTCTGCATTAACTGACAGTAAAAGTGAGTTGTTTATTAGTGCATCATATGTGCATTTTTATAGACAAACTTTGAAAGCCTGAGCAAGTTTTGTGAAGGACTTATCCAATATGCAAACATCTGCCTATTTAATGAACTATATTCCATTTCCAACTCTTGTATCTGAGAAAATAGCCCCCAACAAAAGAAGAGGGTCCAGTATGAGTCTTGAGTGACACCAGTGGTAACTTCTGTCAATGTGGAACAACTAACCTGAGCCACTGTGCAGCATTGCTTAACCAATGTTTTACCCATTGAATTATGTATATCTTGATATTTAAGGTTTTATATTTGTCAGTTATACCCTTATGTGGAATAATATGAAATGTTTTACCATGATCAAAATAAGTGGCAAGCATTTAGCCTTTCAACATGTATTGATGATACCTCTTCAAAGAATGCCACAAGTTTTAAAAGGGGAGAGTTACTCTTAACAAATACTTCTCCACATATAACAAACATAGGCCCACAGTGTCATTTTGGATAAGCCCCCATTAAGACTCTATCCATTATTATTTTTTTTATTATTATTTTTATTTTCTTTTGCTCTTTTTGGCCCCACTGTCTTTCATTCATCATCCCCTTCCAGCCAATCTGTCCATTTGTTCCCTATCAGCAGGGCAAGGATCATCTAAGAGGAGCCATCATTTAGACAACTATCAGGGATGGTTCAAGGATGTTCTTATTTTTTGCAGCCCTACCCAACTCTGCATGCCAGGGAGTGTAAGCAACTTTTTCTGGATAGTGAAACAAACACCTGACAATGAATACAAGTGCAGCAGAAAAGAAGTAAAGGCATATGGAAATACATTTTTAATGAAGGCTGTCTGCACTTTCTCTTCAAGTTGTGGAGATATTTGGAAATAGTCTGGAAACAGTTTTGGGATGTGTTTTGGATATGAAAAAGGTTGTCAGTAAAGACTGTGAAGGATTAGTAAGCCCAAAGCAAGAACACTTGCAAACAGCACAAAGACGACAGCGGGAAAAAAATGCTCAATAAAGGTTTTAAGTCTAGTTATCCCAGTGTCTTCTTTGTGCTGTTTACTCTGAAGGATTAGGAGTGACTAGAGAGATCAGTGGGTTGTGATAGTGAACATAAGGAAAGGAGATGGAATCTGAATACTTTCAAATAGATGGAAAAGTAAGAGTAAATGGGTCCAGCAAATGGAATATCATCCCCAGAACTGGATCATGGTCAAATGGGGCCCTAGGCAGGGTAATGGATCACCCCCCCCCCACACCTGGTGAAAGGTGCTGTGAAAACAGCATAGCACTGTTAAGAGTGACGTGATGTTTTTCCAGGAAATATTTTGCTTTCTGGGTTTTCACTTACTTTTCATAATGTTATGAAATGGATTTTCATTGCAGTCAAGTCTAAAATATCTTCTTTAGGATATTTATGTGAATTGTTCAGATTTTTAGATCAAAATGAGTTCAAAGTCTCTATAGATGGAGCAAAAGGAAAAGGACATTTATGGAAGTTTGACTTTATTGTTCAAGGATGAAGTTATCTGGTTTGATTCTTGGCTGGGGTGCCTTCTGTGTAGAGTTTGCATGTCATCCCTGTATTTTTGTGGGTTTCTTATCACATTTCAAACACATGCTGACTGGACACTCTAAATTGGCCATAGATGTCAGTGTATATGACAGTGTAAGGTATGGATGAACAGCCTTGGCAGGGATAGCCACACAGTGGTGTAAACCTTGGTTCTAGATGATTGCCACTGTTGAAATGACACCCCAACCCCATGTGCAAAAATGGGAAAAGGGGCTGTGGATGCATGGCTGGATTTAAGGAGAAGAATATGGTCAGTAAGGAACAGATGAAGGATAGTAGGGTCTGAGAATTTATTAGCTCTGCCAGTGAAAACCCAGTCCACTATTGTGCCACTTCCTGTGATAGCAGCAGAGCAGCAGGTGTAGAGTTGTATATTTACAGCCTGTGTGACATTATGACCTCATCACAAAATGTTTTTCATCCAGGAAAAAAGAAGTCATTGTTCCCCTCTACTCATCACTCATTAGACACATTATAGAGTACAACGCCCCTTTTGGTATGTACCTCACAGGACATCTACAACAACTAGAAAGGCCACAGAAATACCTCACAAAAAGGATTACTGGCCTCAAACAGATGCCCTACGCAGACCGTCTCAAAAAGCGCCAGCTTTACTCTGTCGCATATCGCCTTCTCAAAGGCGATCTCTGCCTAAAATACAAAGCTATGTCAAACCCAAAGCTGTTGGACATGCTCCACGTAAAGAAATCCCAATCCCTCCGAGCTACATGCTCTAGGGACCTAAACCTTGTCCCCACAATAAACAGAACATGCTGGAGGGATAGAATCCTGTCTCAGAGACTTCCCATACTCTGGAACAAACTACCTATCTATATCAAACAAAGCTCCTCATTAACACTCTTCAAGAAAAATCTTGATGATTGGATGGGAGATAGGAAATTCACCCCGGGAATCATTTCTGTGACTCTGCTTGACAGGAGCACAGGAAAATAATTTTCTTGGGTGGCAAAGACCAGGGTACTGTTTGGCTAGGCTTATATAGGTGCCAGGGCCAACCGCCTAGTACCTACCTATGAACTTATGAACCTATGTGCAGGTAGAAGAAGTGCCAGTAATGCATTAAAGTCAGAGTTACAGTGAAGGTTAAAATACTAACTTGGATATTATTAAATTTGAGAGAAATAGTCTTAGGGATCTCTTGAGCTTCAGAGACAGAGGATGAGGGAAAGTACACTGCAAAAGCATTATTTATCATACCCAATAAATGATTGCACTGTAACCATTTTGTGAGTAAAATTGAGGAAGGATTATAATGTAAGATACAGATGTTGTCTAAGATGCTGCGACTTGTGTAACATCACTGAGGCATTCTCCCATATGTTGTCACTTGCAGCATGGCATCTGTGTCATCTGGAACTACATAACTGCAATCCTTGGAAATGCAGAACTTCCAATGCACAAGAAAGGGATATAAACATGACCAAGAGCATGGTAACTTAATACTATACCCCTCACCCCATTCTCTAAGGTACATCAACCTTGGAGTAAGTACATGTAAATTCTAAGACTGTAGGGATGCAAGGCAGAATGACTGAAGGGGTAACAGCAAGCTTTGTGATGTATTGTTTTTCTGTTTGAAAAACACATTATTTTTTCAAAGTGACAGGACTTCATTAAGGGATTTTTCAGTTCTGATAGAAAATAGATAAAGTAGTAAGGAAGTAGTGAAAAGGAAGAGTATCTTTAACTGCATTCAGGATTCAAAGTACTAAGAATATTAGGTAATCCAAAAGTAATCCAAACTTCCAGGGAAGAGTATTTTGTTTCTCACACTGCCTACGTTCAGTTTTCTGTTCTTATTACTATGCGTCATTGAAGGAATGGGTATCTTTGTAATGCTCTGGGATTGGATATGCACTGGGGTCTGAGGTTAAGCTGAATCACTGCCATCATAAAGCCAGCTCAGGAGATCTATGAGAAGACACTAGGCTGCTGTAAGGGACCAAGGGAGAAGTTACGTGAAAGAACATAAGCACTGACGAATCTCTTTTTGCCAGGAGATAATACCAACAGAGTATGGTTTGTGTTATGCATAATGAAACTGTTACATAGAAGTGCTGAGAATCTAAATAGCAACATAGCAAAGCTCGGGCAGTGAGGTAAGAATGATTTTGAAATGGAAACATCACATATTCATAATCTGTGGCATCTTGATTAAAACCTATTTGCTTTCAAGAAGCCTGACAGCCAGCAACTCATACTGATATTTTCTGTCCCTCATCTGTTATCAATCCCTGTTTTTTTTTTTTAAGAGGAGCAATATGTTATTTTAAGGAGAACAAAGGGAAAACTTGTCTTAGGATGCAACAACCTCTAGACAATATATGTATTCCTTTTAGAGCTATTATTTATGTTGGTTTTAAATATAATATTCTGAGAACAAGTGTTTGCCCTCTCACATGCACACTCTGTATGCTGATTTTAAGTGTGAGATTTTCAGAAAATGAACTGGCTATCTTTGTTTAAAGGGTAGGGTTCTACAACTGGCCCTGGGATTTAGCCATAAGGAGAGGAACAAGAGACCAAATAAAAAGAAGAGGGGGAGTGAGTTAGAAGATGACAGTTATAAAACTGTGATTAATGCAGGGCACAGGAATTATGGGGCAGAGAGGCAAAAATTGCAAACAGTCCATGTTTTCTGTGACAGCCAGTCAATAAGGACAAATTCTAAGGAAAGGATCTGAGAAGAACATGTAAAAGAAGATACCCACAAAGAAAAGATAGTCAGGTGAATGACAATAAGAAACTGGGAAGCAAAGAGGAAAGAATGTAGAAGGGCAATATGCTACAGGGAATTATAGGTTCATAGGTTAGTACTAGGCTAACTGCCCTTTCAGGCCATGTTAAGCCTAGCCAGTTAGAATCAAACCCTGCACCTTGTGTCTGTAAGGTAAACACGTTAACCAATAGGCTATTTCGATAAAAAATACAAGGATCATATCAACTGGTAAAGATGGAACAGTGAACACATAATATCATTGACAAGCAGCAATAACAAATTAAAGAAAGGTTAAATATGTTTAAAATTACCTGATGGGATGGTGTAACAAGAGGGGCAACTAGTAATTAGTGACAAAAAAAGAGTTAACCGTGATGATATATTACGAGACTGTTAATTATATGTGTGATTTGATTAGTAAGTCACATGTGTGTGCCTGCCATAAAGCCCAGCAGCCCTGGGTTGATAAGTTACTGGCCAGCCGGTGTTTAGTTGCCCAGCCTGGGTTACCTGGGATAGCTCTGTTGAGTGAAAACTGGATGCAAAATCAATCAATCTGAAAATCATGAACTAAGAATTATTACACTTAAAGTGGGCTGACTGATGCATCTTGAAGGCTAGAAATGGTGTGGGAATTGTGGTGAGAAAGAGACTTCAGAAGTCAAGACAAGGAGGGATGTCATCAGAATTAGTGACAGACTCATGGGAATGAGACTCCAGTGGGACAGTGTTCATAATCTCAGCATATGCCCCACAGCAGGGTTGTGATACTGAGGAAAAGAGTGCATTCAGCAGTTGCAGGACCTACTGGATAAAGCAGGACAACATGAATTGGTGTTGATAATGGGTGGCTTGAATGCAAATATTGGGACAGACAGAATAGGATATGAGGACTGCCTGGGTCAACATGAGTGGGGCAACAGGAATAAAGAAGAAGAGGCCTAGACTTCTGTCTACTAAATGGCTTGATAGTAGACAACACATGGTTCAGAAAGAGAGACACTCACAAGATCACAAACAAGAGTGACCAACATGCAACTCAGGTAGACTTCCCCCTAGTAAGGAAAAGGCATTGGGGAAAAATGTTTGCAAAATCATCCACAGTGAAACAGTCTGCCCACAGCATAAGCAATCAGCTGTAACCAGTGGTCAGAGAAGGCTCTAAGGTCAACAGAGGCCAGACTGAAGACCTGGAAGTTGGCTGGAGAGAAAATTCCACTGTTTAATGAATTAGTCAGGGCTATAGCACCCCAAGAAGAGGAAGAAATAGGTGGAGTTGAAGAAGAATGGCAGCACCTCAAAACAGCATGTGTGAGGACTATAGAACAGATATGTGGTTGAGTCAGGTATGGAAATAAGGTACATAAGAAAAGATGGAGCTGGTGGGGGGATGCAGAAGCCCACGAAGTCATCAAAAGAAAGGAGTGCAGGAAAAAGTGGGAGATAGAAAAGACTGACCAGGCTAGGAAGGACTACTGGTTGGCTAATAAAGAAGCTATGAAAGTAATTGCAATAGCAAATAGCATCAGAGGCACTCTATCAACTTCTGGAAAGTGACTAATTAGGTGGCATAAAGAAATTATATCAGGTTGCAAGGCAAAGACAGAAAGATAATGAAGATAGTCAGATACCCTTCATAAGGGATGCCAGCAACAACCTGCTGACCAGTCCACAGGACATCACAGGCAGATGGAAGGAGTATTTCCAGCAGTTTCTGAATGAAGAAAACACCACAGAAGATGTACTAACACATAAACAGCTTATGATGAGAGAAGAAGAGGAGTCTACTCTAGAAGAAGTAAGAATAGCACTAAGAAAAATAAAGTCATGGAAAGCAGCAGGCTCAGATGAGGTCATAGCAGATATGATAAAGATGCTGGGTGAGATAGGGGAGAAATGGCTCCCGAGGGTACCCATAGCAGTGTGGAGAGAAAAACAAATCCCAGATGACTGAAGAATAAGCATACTCATGCCAGTGTACAAGATAAAGGGGACATCCACAACTGTGGGGCAGTACAGAGGAATCAAACTCCTATCACATTGCATGAAAATTCTGGAGAGTGTGATTGATAAATGGAGATACAGAGTATTAGAATGTAATATGAGAGATGAGCAGTTCGGATTCATATCAGGATGCAGCAGAACTGGCCTGATGTTTGCAGTGAGACAGATAGTTCAGAAGAAGCTACAGATGAGGAAAGGGTCCAACTGATCTGGGCAGTACTGCAGTGGTTTGAAGTCCCAGAAACATTGGTAGAATTAGTGCAGACTATGTACAAGGACCCAATGACTCAAGAACGAACAGTGTTTGGCCTCACAGAGGGGTTTCCAGTGGGAGTGGGTGTACACCAGGGTTCAGCTCTGAGCCCACTGCTGTTCATACTAGTGATGGACTACATTAGCAAACAGGTTGGAGGGGACAGATCAGCAAAGATGCTGTATGCAAATTATGTGGCTTTACAGGCAGACTCTGAGCAAGAACTTCAGCAAAGTATAGAGAAATGGAATGCAAAACTGAAGGTACATGAGTGAAACTAAGCACAGATAAGACAGTAGTAATGGTAGCAAAATGGGGAAATCAGAAGAAGTCGAGAATTGAGATAGAAGGGAAGATAGTGGAACAGGTAAAGAGCTTCAAGTATCTGGGAGGGGTGGTTGAGGAGAAAGGAAATCTGAATGAGAAGAGGTCAAAGCTAGAATCAGAGGGGTGGCAGCCAACTGGAATAGAGTGTCAGGTGTAGTCTGTGCTAGAAGAATGCCAAAGAAGCTTAAAAGTAAGGTGTACAAGACAGTGGTGTGACCACTACTACTGTATGGTACAGAAACCTGGGCAGTAAAGGCAGAGCAGATGATGAAGCTAGAGGTAATGGAGATGAAGTGCCTGAGAAGGGTGGTAGGATAGGATGTACTCTGTGGGAGATGAAGAAATGAGGACATAAAAGCAGATGCCAAAGTAGCTCCAATGGCAGAAAAGATCAAGGATGACAGATTACAGTGGCCTGAACACACATGCAGAAAAGCATAAGACAATCTGGTAAAGAAAATTTGGGACAGAGAGGAAGAAGGTAAGAGGAAAAGAGGACATCCAGCAAAGAGGTGGATGGATTGTGTGAACGAAGATCTATGACAGTCAGGCATGAGTGTTGAAGAAGGCAGGAGTGTGGTATTGAATCAAGAAAGACGTCGACAGTTAACACGATTCCCCGACCCCATGTAGAAAATGGCAAAAAGGGCACTGATGATGATGATGATGGATTTGGTGGCTGAGGAGAGGAACACTGGGGCCAAAGCATATTTATGGTGGATATTAGAAAGCAAAAGTAAATACATACATAAATAAATAAATAAACAAACAAATAAATAATTACAAGATAAGTGGCACACTCTCAACTATACATTACTATAAGGAATATTTCTCATTTTAAGTCTTAAAAATTCCATGTTCCACATGTTTTCATACATATACAATAGTGTCTTTTTCACATGCATTTAAGAACTTTTTTAACAAATATCCTTGGTAAAAAGTACTGAATCCTATTAGTTCATCAGTAGCACTGTGACGCCTGTGCACTGGCCCAGTAATCAAGGAGCTTCAATCCTCACCACTAGCACCAGTGAGGGGCGTGCACATTGGGAGGATAACAAGTACACACACAGTAAAGTACAATTTCCCTTAAGAGCACACAGAGATTACAGTCTGGGGCTGGTTTCTCCCTTTCTCTCCATATCCCCAATAAGACTCCCCACTGGCACAGCTATAGGGTCCAGATCTCAGCCTAGTTGTTCAGCTAAAACCTCCAGCATCCTCTCTGTCCAACCAGTGCTTCATGTCCCTGACCAAGTAGCTGACACACACACACACACACACACACACACACACACACACACACACACACTTGGAAATACGAGTTATATACAAACATACAGACACTCCTGGGGAAGGCTGGCACAGGTTCTCCAGCTACGCCCCCTTCTCTCCAGACTATAAGGTAGAAATCACTGCCACCAACCACTGTTATCAGCTACTATAAGGCCCTTTCCAAAGGGTGATCAATTTCACTGTGTAAAGTTACTGTCATCCAAATAGTAAGTGTGACTGTGCAGCAAGACTATTGGAGTGGCTTGACAGTATCACCAAATACATGCAATGTACTGTAAGAGATTAAGTTATCTCTACACAAAACAGCCACAGTTGAAAGGTTTAAAATTATTTAATAAATAATAAAAACACAAGACAATACTTATTACTTCACCACAATGACATTACAGAGTTCAGAAATCACAGGAAACTTTAAAATAATATTGTAGGATAGTCTGATATAAATATAGAAAATAGCTAGACTAATCTGGCTATATTTCTATCTAACTCTAAGAGAAATACTAAAGTCTAAGATCCTACTTACAGAGCAAAGCAAGTGCTGATGAGCTGATGTCAGCTTCAGACAAAATCCAAAATGCTCAAATCTTTCTCTTTGAGATAGTCTTAAATTGATATACACATTACTGCTGAGTCATTTCACACTACATCATTTTTGACACCTCTGCTGAAGTTTCCCAGGCTCACAGAGCTCAAAATTTAACATTTGTTTGTAATCTTGCACCTGCCAGGAAACCACAGCAATAAAGGGCACTTTACATATAAAACCTAGTAATTAGCTCCTGTCCTAAGACAATAGAAAGAATTTCTTAGTCCAGACATCATGTCGCCTAGCTTGAGATCAAACAGTCACAAAATGCTTCAGTTATCAGCTTTCTTCCAGCAGGGTGCACTGTGGTTACATTTTTGAAGCTCAGAACATATAACACAGTTTTCTTGCATTTAGTTTTTTTTTACATTTGTAAAACAAGCCTGTAGATTTTATTAATATTTACAATGACATAGAATTATCTACAAAATTCTATCTAGCTAGGCTGGCAGCCTTCACAAGGACTTTTAATCTGTATGAATTAACAGTTTTACTGATACTGCGAGCTTCCTAGTTAATGTGGTTGGTAAGTATTCCACATTTTGCTTATCTGTTTCAAATTAGGAAAGGAAATGCTCTACATTTTGGAGACAGATGGTTACGAACTACAATAAGAGAAGAAGATGAGTCTGATATGCAAAACTATGGCTCACATCATCATGGACCTAATAAACAAGAATATAGGGAATCTCCAAACTCTGGATCCCACACAGTTTGGTTTTGTGAAGGGAAGATCATGCCTGCTCAACTTGTTTGACTTCTTTGAGTCAGTCACCAGAGCTGTGGATGAAGACAAGGTGGTTCATACAGCCTACCTTGATCTGGCCAAAATGTTTGATACCATTCCCCATTCAGGAATCATAGAAAAACTCACTAAGCTAGGCATCAACCCCTATATCACTAGGTAGGTTGCAAACTGGCTCACAGAGAGAACCCACAGTGTGAAAGTAGAGGACTCCAAGTCAGACTGCTGACCAGTCACGAGTGGAGTCCCACAGGGTTTGGTCCTGGGTCCTCTCCTGTTTGGTATCTACTTCTCTGAAGTCTAGGCCAACACAAAGGGTCTCTGGCTGACAAAGTTCACAGACAATTGCAATTTGGGAGCTATTATTAACTAACCAAGTGATGTTGACATCCTACAGAAAGGCCTCACTGAGACCAACGACTGGTGTCAGAACCATGGCCTTAAGCTCAATGCCACAAAATCTGTCATCATCCCCTTTGAGAAAAACCCGGTTCCCATAAATTACCACATCAATGGTAGTCCACTGAACACAGAAGCTGTTATAAGAGATCTGGGAACACAAGTTGAAAGCAGCCTCTCTTTTGACCACCACATTGCCACTGTGGTCAGAAAGTCCTTCTATGTAGCACATCTCATTACTAAAGGTTTTGCATCCAGGAAGAAAGAAGTCATTGTCTCCCTTTACTCTTCCCTCATTAGGCCAATCATCGAGTAAAATGCCCCATTTGGCATGTGCCTCACTAGACACCTGCAACAACTGGAAAGGCCAAAAAAGTACCTCACAAAGAGGATCCTAGGCCTTAAACACTTGTCCTATATGGACAGACTCAAAAACACCAACTATTCTTTTTCTCATATCACCTAGTTAGAGGCGATCTCTGTTTGACTTACAAAGCCATGTCTGACCCAGTTCTGTTAGAAATGCTACATCTAAAGAAATCCCAATCCCTCTACACCACATGCGCCAAAGACCTCTACCTCATTACCACAATCAACAAAACATGCTGGAGGGACAGGTTCATAACCCAGAGACTGCCCATGCTATGGAATAGACTTCCCATACATGTTAAACAGAACACCTCACTGGCCCTCTTCAAGAGAAATCTTGATGAGTGGATGGGAAATAGAAAATTCACCCCAGGGATCACTCAAGTGGCTCTCCTTGACAGAGGCACTTGAATCTAAATTGGGTGACATGATGCCAGGGTCGTCCTATCGGCTGGGCTTGTAAAGGCTCCAAGGCCATTAGCCTAGTACACACCTATGAACCTATGTTCTGCAAATATTGGTATACAGTTGTAGGTCAGAGATACCCAAACTATTGTTGCTTCTCCCACAAGACCTCCCAGGGTATATAGTTATATGCATTCTCTAGTTCCAGAAAACACATCCAGACAATACTGGTGACCCTATACTGGTTAAGGACGGAACAGAGTTGGTTCATTGTTCATTGAGAGGAGGAATCCACATCACTCTTATCAGAGACTCAACTTGGAGTCCTCATTTCAACAATCAAGCAAGAACTTTCACATGGAGGCTAAGGATCATGATCACACAAAATCTGGAAAACACCCTTCTCTTTCTGTCACCATTTTTGAAATGTAGGATCTTTGCCTTCATTTGCTATTGCAGAGGTATAGTTTTCATCCTTCCAGAAATACTGAAAAGCATTAACTTTCCAACTTGTTTTCAATATTTTTGACAAAGTCTCATCCACTTCTGCAGCTTTCCCACCTTGAAATTGTTTAATTACTATAGTGACCTAATACATGCATACATAACCAGTTTTAGTAGTTGGGTTTTATTTTACTCATTGATTTGTGTATGTATGCATGAGTTAACTGACTGGTACACACCTGTACCTAGGTAACAGACTAAGAGCTAAAAATACAATTCTAGCACCTTGCTGTAGACATGTAAGAACATTGATTTAAACAGCACAATGTCACCTGAGGCTGTTTAAATGAATGCCAATACTGTACTTGTGCCCTATCGCGACGCTTCTGAGGTGCTAATAACACCACCCCAAAGAACATTCAGCCAGGGTAGATGTTTGGGATGTCCACTGGAGTTTTGGCACGGGCTTCATAAAGGAAACAAAGAATCATGGAGTTGTACAATATACAAGGCATTTGAGCAAAGGGGCCATTTATGTTTTGTCAGTACCTACTCCAGACCTTACCTCCTTTTTAATAGAGAATGTTCATCAGATACCGGGCTTACTCAAAGGGTTCCTTCTACCCCTGTCAAAGTATTCATTTGGAGTTAATGCTTCCCCCCCCTTTGCTGAGAAAGGCCTAGGCAGTGCCCTCCCACCCAAGTTGCCAAATACTTTGTCAGAACCTCCTGAAACCACTTGAAAGTTATTCTTCATGACCTTGCTAAACTCTTTCCATCCTGAGAGCATCACTGCAGTGATTACAACAGCTGCTGCTTTTATGGCCTGTCAGTATGTATTTGCAAGGTTTAGAGTCACTTCTGGTAGTATTGTGCAGACGGACATTTTGTTAACTTCATATATATATATATGTGGGGGAACTTAATATTGTTGAGTCTATAATTGTTCAACATCTGTTTAGCTGACAAAATTAGTCGGCTAAATAGATGGTCAACAGGTGTGTGAAACTGCACAATATTCAGGGTAGGGGAATATACCCTTTCACCAGTGTTGTGTGATCTCAGAGTTAGTATGCAAAATTAGCAGGGTTTTCGCCAGTGTTGTGTGATCTCAGAGTTAGTATGCAAAATTAGCAACGTTTTCACCAGTGTTGTGTGATCTCAGAGTTAGTATGCAAAATTAGCAGGGTTTGTGTAGGGGGCCTTGCACCCCTGCAAAAAACATTCCCCCGGATTCTCAAAAGCTCACACTGCATGCATGATTAGTGTAAGAGGAAATGTTGCAAATATGATGGCCGAGCGATCCACGTACATGCTAGTTTGACGTGCGTGAGCGCTCTAGCACTAGTGCTGCACGTTCCCAGCTCCTGTATGCAAATTACTCCATTTGCAGGTGAAAACCATGCAAATGAGGTAAATCTGCCATCCATGAAGCAGGAATCAGGGAGTGTAGGACTAGCGTAATATGCAGAAATGTACTCGGTTAGTAACTGAGTACGGTACTGCAAAATCCAAAATGGAGCTATGACAGCTCCAAATAAAGGCTGCATATCATTGAGGAAGCATGCCAATGGCCAAGTAGAAGGCCATTGGCATTGCAAACAATACAAAAAAAAAAAAAAAAATCAACCTTTATTTTATTTTAAGCTGATCTCAGCTGTTTAAGCACAGGGCAGCGGCGCGCAAATGGGATCGGGGAGAACATAATAAAACAAACCTAAAATAAGCATTCTAACTAAAATCACTATTCTGCCATGCAAGTCAATGACAGGCAGACGTCAACCTGGCCAGTGAATAGTGGTTGCTAAGGGGGGAGGTTCAGTGTGAGACATGTAACTATGTATTAGCAGGCAATCCTATGCAAATGAGGGGAAGGATAGTGAATCCCAGTTTTCCCCAGCATGTGAGGCAGGTCCCAACAGTATAAGAGTATGAATAGCTGAGTGCAAGACTAGGAGGTAGGTGACATCATGAGTGGGTGTGTCAAGCATACTGTAAGCAGATTGTAGCTTTGTGGCTTGGGTTTACGCCTGGAGTAGCACAGCTAAGCTAGGGTGTGTGTCTAAACCTGCCTAACAATAATTACAAAGTCTAAGCGGGTGTGCACACCATGCACCGGGTTTTACAGGAAGAAAAAAGAAGTTAAACTAAGAAATAGCAGCAGTGTGCACATATGAGCACTCTGCGTGGCGCACACACGGGCTTAAACAGGAAGGCAACGGTAAGGGAAAACAGCAGTAGGAAGGTATAAAAGGAGAACTAGCTTAGCTGCCAAGGGAAATGTATCAGAGTCAGCCAATTACAAAGGCAACACACCAGCCCAGCCCAGAATACTACTATAAACTAAGCAAACACCTTCCCCAATGGGTTTTTCCCACACTCTACACCACCGGTGTATACAAGGGGGGATGTTTTAACAAACAAACCTACCAAATGAGAAGCACTGCAGCAGGCAACATAGAACATCATGTGCAAGAGGCTGAGGGTGGTGAGGATGTGAATGCTGCTGGACAACCCACAGTGAGGAGACAGAGATGAGAGTACAGACCCAGGGTAACCTACCAGGGGCTACATGAGCTGGAGATAGTGGAGCACTATAGGATGGACAGAGACCTCCTACAGCAAATTGTTGAGCTGTGCTGGCCACACACCTACCACACCAAACTGACCGAGGGAATCCCATCCCAGTGGACACCAAGGTATGTGTAGGCCTAGATATACTAACCACAGGTACCTCCCAAAGCACAACTGGGGATATCATGGGGATCTCACAGGCATCAGCATCCAGAGTATTCCACCAGTTCCTGGATGCTATGTCAGCACATGCCAGTGAGCATGTATATTCCCTCAACCCTTGTGAGGTGTTGACCAGCAATATGCGTCTCTTCCACCAAATAGCAGAATACTCTGGGGTAGTGGGTGCTATAGACTGCATGCACATATGTATCAGAGCACCACCTGGTGAGCTGGGTGGAACCTACATCAACCGCAGGGGCATCCACTCCATCTACTGCCAGGTTGTTTGTGATGCCCAGGGCATTATAATGAACGTGTGTGCTGGCTACCCTGGAAGCTATGAAGATGCCCACATATGGCATCTGATGCAGCTGTACCAGAGATTTGCCAATGTGGACATCCCCTATGGTCACCTAGTGGGGGATGCTGGGTACCCACTGGAGCTGTGGCTGATGACACCCATCAGAAATGTGCACACACCTGAACAACAATGCCATAATGAGGCACATGCACAGGCCAGACATATAATAGAGCATGTGTTTGGGATGCTCAGGTCATTGTTCTACTGTCTGGACATATCCAATGGAGCCTTGCAGTATTCACCAGCTACATGTACACACATTGTTATGGTATGTGCTATGCTACACAATATGATCCTGCAGAAACAGCTACAGCCCACCAATGCGAAGGCCTGCACAGGCACAGAGCGACCCAGAGGAGGAACAGCCTGAGCCTGTCCCAGTAGGCAGAAGGAGGCATGCCCAGTATGCCCTGGCCTTGGCAAAAAGGCAATGCATAGCACATGCACTGACACAGTAGGGACCCAGGAAGTGACACCTCTCTCTGACTCATACATACAGTAAAAGGGATGCCAAATATGACACTACCTGTGCTCAACCATGTATAGGGAGTGTACTATGTGCATCTGTCATAGGCAGCCCTCCAGCACCATCTGCAAGCCTGTCACACCCTCAAGGTAAGTCAATCAACCTACCAATTGCAAATGGAGTAGAATGTGTTACCTGTAGCTATGGTATGGATGTGAGCATGCAAGGGAATTGGGTGGCTGAATGTTATGGTGGCAGACAGTAGACACCCATAGTGGCACCATGACATCTGCAACACATACTGAAGTTACCAGTGTAGCCAGTACTACACAGGGTGACAAAACCCACTACAGGAAATGTGCTGTATGACATGTGTGCCCATATGACCCACACATGCCAGTCAGGGCGGTTCACATACCCAACAACAGTCTCAGCCAGCAGGACAGGTGTAGACAAACCTAAACAGAGCCTGTGGCATGGCCCCAGAATGAGTGCTATGGTTACCCCCCAGGCCTACACAGACAGACCACAGCATGGCAGGCAGTGGGATGTTAGTTCTGAAGGGTAGGAAGACAGACAATAATATGTAGGGACACCAAAGCCATGATCTGTAGTACACTGGTATGCCTCTAGTCAGCATGATAGTTAGCAATACAGAATTAAATGGAGTATCTGACATACCAGTACAGTCATAGCGAATGTGTACATGCTTCATGTGTGCCCCCCACATCCTACATAGTAATGTAATAACAGTCAGGTGTGCCACCCAACCCTGTGTAGAAATGTAGAAATAATCAGGTGTGCCTCCCCCATCCTACATAGTAATGTAATAACAGTCAGGTGTGCCCCCCCACTCCTGTGCAGAAATAGTCAGGTGTGCCCCACCATCCTACATAGTAATGTAATAACAGTCAGGTGTGACCCCACTCCTGTGTAGACATGTAGAAACAGTCAGGTGTGCACCCCCCTGCTATGCAGAAATTTAGTAACAGTCAAAGCCAAATGATTGATGGATACCCTGCAGAGACAGCATGCTACCTGTTGGTGTACAACACAAAGGTCAGCACTGGAGCACAAACTACCTGGACATAATCCACAGATTCAATACCGACAGCCATACTGGGCATGCTCACACACTGAAACACATGAAGGCCATGACTGCAAACACCAGTGAACCAGACATATCTGGCAGTTGCAGTTGTTAGTGCAGATAGTCATCAGTATGCACCACTCATGCCTTGCATACACAGTGGATAAGAATGCAGACATATATGTCAGGACAACACACTATAATAAGCCAAAGGTAGACATACATAGATATGTGGAAGAGGGTCACTGTGACAAGGAGCCATCCAGGCCTGTCCCACCCAGCACACAGAGAAAGGGCCCCAAACACATGAGGTGTAGATGTCACTCACTGCAGATACTAGCCACCAGTATCTGTCAGCATTACAGACTATATGGTGCACGTGCCAGCTGTGCAACATGACTGTACAAGGAAGTAGTCATCTAGCAGCTGTATAGATGTACCTGTGATATATGACCACATGTGTGCCCACATGTGGCATGTCAACCTGTACATGAATGGTTTATGGCCCATGGACACACCAACCTCCCCATAGTACTACTATGACAAGCCTGCTGAGGTAATCCAATGTGAAATACACCTTTGGGAGAGTTATAGCCCAGTAATCAACATGCCATGTACCATAACTGTGTACTGCTGTAATGTGATAAACTAGTTAGGTAGGAGTTTTAACACCAGTTGGCAACTGTGTGTATGTGAGTGCGTGTGTGCATTTGTGTGTGTGTCTGTCTGTCTCTGATGGTGTAGAGAGCAATGCTTTGTAAGGTACTCACACTCCTCACAATTCATATACTCAGCTTTGCAAGGCTGCTGATGTCACCCACCTAGAACTACACCTCTGGGAAGGCTGTTGCTCAGTAATCTCTGTAGTGCATCCTGTAACTGCGTACTGCTATAGTGTGATAAAGTAGTTAGGCAGGTGTTCTAACCCAGATTGGCAACTTTGTGTGAGTGTGTGTGTCTGTCTCTGATGGTATAGAGAGCAATGCTTTTTAGGGTACTCACATGCCTTACAATTCATATACTTAACTTTGGCAGGGCTGCTGATGTCACCCACCTAGAAATACACCTCTGGGAAGGCTGTTGCCTAGTAATCTCCATAGCATGTCCTGTAACTGCATACTGCTGTAGTGTGATAAAGTAGTTAGGTAGGTGTTCTAACCCCAAACTTGGCAACTGTGTGCATTTGTGTGCATGTCTGTCTGTCTCTGATTGTGTAGAGAGCAATGCTTTTTAGGGTACTCACAGTCCTTACAATTCATATACTCAACTTTGGCAAGGCTGCTGATGTCACCCACCTAGGAATACACCGCTGGGAAGGCTGTTTCTAGTAATCTCCGTAGTGCGTCCTGTAACTGTGTACTGCTGTAGTGTGGTAAAGTAATTAGGTAGGTGTTCTAACCCTGGACTTGGCAACTATGTGTGTGCTTTTGTGTGCATGTCTGTCTGTCTCTGATTGTATAGAGAGTAATGCTTTTTAGGTTATTCACACACTTTACAAGTCATATACTCAATATTGGCAAGGCTGCTGATGCCACCCACCTAGAACTACACCTCTGGGAAGGTTGTAGCCCAATAATCTCTGTAGTGCATCCTGTAGCTGTGTACTGCTAGAGTGTGATTTAGAACTGTGGTAGGGTTCCACCTCTACCCATGGCAGTTCTGCATGTTTTGTGTGTGTTTCAATGTCTGTGTATGGAGCATTGCATCATAGGCTAGTCACTCGCAGTACATTTCAAATGCCCTACTTTGGTAATCCTGCTGATGTCATTCATTGTGAAATGCACCTATGGGGAAGGAGTATTCCAGTAATCCTTGTGGTGTGTCCTATAACAGCTCCATGCTGTATGGTGATATACACCTCTGTCAGGGGTTCTATACCCACACATGTCGGTTGTGGATGTTTTGTGTGTGTCTCACTGTCTGTGTAGGGAGCAATGCATTTTAGGCTAGTCAGTCGAAGTACATTTCAAATGGCCTACTTTGGCAATCCTGCTGATGTCATTCAGTGTGAAATACACCTTTGGGGAAGGAGTACTCCAGTAATGTCCATGGTGTATGCTATAGTGTAATAAACTAGTTAGGTAGGGGTTCTACTCCTAGACGTGACAGGTGTGTGTGTGTGTGTGTGTGTGTGTGTGTGTGTGTGTGTGTGTGTGTGTGTGTGTGTGTGTGTGTGTAAAACTCGCATCCTGGATGGAGGTGGATGTGTGTGGCACCTGAGCCCAATCTGTGACAGGTTTTGCAAAATTCTTATATGGTGGCCCTAGTACATATCACAATGTCCACTGTACAGGGATAACAGCTGTGGAATAGATGAGAGGCTGGGGTGCATATCCATACCCATACATGTGACATCAAGGACAGGCAATCACAGTTAGTGACCCCAGTATTACCCAGAGCACACTCTCACCCATGTCTCATACACACACACACATGCCTAGGCAACAGCCAATATGTGGGTAGTACACTGCATATTGGCAACTGATAGTAACTATGGAGTGATATCAGTGGGCTACAGAGGGCATGTCACCCTCCCCATCTGTCCAATATGCACACACATGCAGGCAGTGCACATCCCCCATGTTCCCCAATGGACACCTGCACCACCTGTGGTGCCTTCACATGTGACCCACAACAGACATACCATGCCTGACAACATGCCCTGTATGGACAGATGCTACTGACACCAGGGAATGCTGTTAGCATGCTATCAATGTAGGTGCAGGGTAAACCTGCTGCCCATTACCAGTGCCTGCCACAGGTGGGCAAGACAGGCACATCTGATGATAATCTGTATTCACAACATCGGCCAGACACCCCAGATACAGTTCCACATTTCACTGTACATGCACATGGGAGGTGTGCACATCCTAGACACCATCCACGTCATGGACTAATGAACAGATACACGGCAAGCGATGCACAGTATTGGCCACACACAATAGTCACCCAGGTGACTGGATGGAGGAAACAATACCCACCTGTGTGGGCAAATGCAGAAACTACAGCCCTGAGCCACAACGCAGACCACTGTCATGTGACCTGATGCCAAGGTATACCCATTGCCTACCCTTTTCTAGCCTGCTGGCACAGTCGACCACCACACACCTGTTCAGACATGCACCCATGCATGTCAGTACTGGCACCCTGTGTGTTTGTGTGCGTGTGTTGTATGGTGCGTATGTTCACATCCACACTCACTACAGCCTCCATGGGCATACTGAAGCATGCTGTCTGATGTCTGACACCTCCTTATAATCTTTGCCCATACGACCTCCTTATGACCCATGTGGTGCATGGGATACCTGCACAGTGATGTATTGTGGCAATCCCACTACTGATGAGTTGTACTCCTGGCCCTACCAAGTGTATGAATGTGGGTGTGTCCCTGTGAGAGGGTGGCTGCGTTGACGCTGGCACCTGTTCATGTGGACAGGCATGTGTACATCACCTACCGTATACCTACCATATCCCTGTTGCAGATGTCACTCACCATCACATATATGTTCTGAGTGCTCTACAGCACGTAACTCATGTGGCACATCCAATAACTGCATCAAACTGTGATATCACTGCATAGTTGTTGGGGGTTTGATACGCTGTGCTGGTAGGTGTGTGACACAAACATGCTTCAGTTTTACTCTCCCACTCCTCCCTGACATGTATTTGCCTCTGTCTGCCTCTCCCACTCCCTCTCTGGTGGATGTGGAGACCCACACCTGCTTTGCTTAGTCAGCAGCATGTGTATTTTAAGTGATACTCATGATCAGCTGATGGCCTTTGCACAAATTGCAGCCCTCCCCTAACTGATTGACGTGGAACAGCTGTGGTAACATTCCCATAGCGAATTGCATGGAAACACACTCCAATATCTAGGAACATCATGGTGGTATTGGCCCTTTTCATTCACTGTGAGCAGGAACTAGATCTGTTGTTTGGGAAACAGCATCTCAGATGGATTGGGTATTTATCTCTAACAACATACACTCTGGAAAGAGGACAACAAACAGGAAAGGGAAGTGCTGTACCTGACTACAGACTGTAAGTGCTGCTATACTGCATTTGGAGAACTGTTAGTTTAACAGTGTGTGTGTGTGGATATGGCTGTCCTACATGTCACAATACCTGCCATGTCAGTTCCATGTATATGAGGAATCCCCATCTGCAGGGTCATCTGCAGACTGGGCAGTGTTGTGCCTCTAGGTTCATATGTTACCCACGGAACATCTATCTGTTGACTGCAGAAGGTAGTGTGAGGATTGCAGTCTGTAGATGGTGAAGGCCGTGACAGTTATTGACTT